>NC_062968.1:41337704-41376136 GCF_023119035.1 Salvia hispanica
TTGCAAGGAATCCGAACTCGGGTTGGGATATACCAAATGACACATCGAGGAAGGAGGATCCGATTCCACCAACCTCCATCATATGTCTCTAAACCGAAACCCGGCCCGATAGTGGAGGAAATCAACTACATGCAAGGAGGCGGTTCCGACAAACCACAACAATAATTATCGCCTCTAATCGGGGGCGGTAATTTCAATAATTATAATGCAAACCAAACTCATCCAAACCTTTCTTATTCTAACAATAATTTCTGAAAACCCCCGCAGGATTTAGTGTCAGAAAGGAGGAGTAGTTGAAACAACCAAAAAAGAGATAAGTATGATCAAGGAATCACGAGGATCTTGGAAGAAATATGCAAAAATAAAAGTTAATGATACCAAGATCTGAGTGGTTGAAGCTGGGATAAACAACCTCAAATGGAAAAATCCAAAAGAAGTTAGATGAGGATGGGGCGAAGGAAACCGCACGAGGGGACGACATCAACAAAAAGTGGGTAGCAAACAAATAGGGACCGCTGACCGCCACAACCATTGGCAAGCCGCCGACCCACCAAACCGCGGCCGACGCCACACACCCGCGGGCCGCCACCGAGATGGCAAAGCACTTACCCCACAGGGACTCGGCGGCACAATGGATCGTGTTACCTTTCCAACCAAAGAGGAAGTTTAAGTCAAGAGCAGTCAAACATTTTTTGAACATGTTTTGCAAAGTTTATACTAACATTCCTCTAGTTGAATCAGCAGGAAATACCTAGTATGCAAAGCTACTAGAGGTGATGAGGAAGAAAAGCCAACAAAAGCCGACTCTGTACCGTATCTTTCGTGGAGATCATCCAAAAGGAAATGGAAAGGGAAGCTGCAGAGACCCCGCCAATTCATTATCGATGCCGGATTGGAGAAGCGAAATTTGAAAAGGCCCTATGCGATCAAAAGATCTTCCATCAATCTCGTCATCGGTACTACGAAAAGCTCAACATCGGCCGCTCAAAACTTCGTACGTGACACTAAGTTTGGCCGATAACTGCCCATAAAAACTGTAGGAAGGATTGAGGATGTCATAGTTAAAGTGATGATTTTATTTTCCCCCGACTTTATTATGCTTGACATGGAAGGGGACAAGAACGCCTCTAATCTTAGGGAGAGATTTTTTTGCCACTTGCAAAGCTTTGATTGATGTAGGTCGTGACGAGATCACAATTAGTGACAACTATAGTCACTCCACCTATAAGATCGAGAAAGATGCTCAAGTTGAGGAGGCAAAGCGAAGATGGAACGGCAAGCAGGCAAGGCAATCATGGTCACGGATTTGACAAAACCCCAAGACTCATTTGAAGTGAGGACCCTTCACCTCCACTATCTACATTGTCAATGAGGTAAGACGTTCTCCCAAAAAGGACGATCATAACCCCTCTACCTCGCTCCGTAAGAAAGACAAAAGAAGAAGAAAGCACCCAGGGGGACCCAGATATATGTTATCAAAACCAATAAAGGGAAATACAAGTGGTGGAAGAAGTTATGACCAAGTTGCTCCCTATGCCAATTTTGAACACTTGGTCGTGATCCGCACAAATAAAAGGCCACTTTAAGTCGAGCTAACGACTAAAAACTAAAGCGCTTTGTTGGGAGGCAACCCAATTTCCTTTATTTTTTATTTTTGCTCTTTTCATTATTTTCGTTTTCTTCTCAAAAAAAAAATTTTGAGTGGCTCGCCCAAACAAGGCCCACACATTTGTTCACATTTGAGGGAGTTGATACACCTGGGTTTTCACGCTTTAAGGCCATTATTAGGCTATTATTTGGTCCGTTTTTATGTCAAAAAACTCTACACGTCCATTATTTGCATATTTTGTCTATTTTGGTATTTTGACGTGTTTTAAAATGTGCATAAATTTTCGACCCGGGGACCGCGGGTTATGCGGCGACCGGCGCTCGGCGGGAGAGCAAAGGAGCCGGTCCGCCTGAAAATTACACTTGGGAAAAGAAGTCCGCTCGGGGATCGCTGAGGTTAAGCGCGGTCCGAGAAACAGACTGATCCAACGCGGTGACCGCCACCAAGGAGCGCCCGCCGGGGAAAGGCACAACCGAGATGCCTTAGATTTGCTCCAACATTTACCATATTTTAAAGATCTTTTCCTTCTACAACAAGGATTGGCTTTCCTCTATAAATAAGACTTCAAACTTCAACAAATTAGAGAGCTTATACTTGCAAAATAATTCACATAGATCAAAAGCTAGAGTACTTCACTGTAACACCCCAACTTTTGCTATCTTTTATTATTCTCGAAAGAAAAGGGCCCAAACTTTTAAATCGAACGTCGTCCATGTATTTTGTGATTTTGATTTATGAATCAAGAGCTCATGTATTTTCATGTTTATTTTCAATTACGCGATCAAAGTGAAGAAAACTTCGATCGTTAAGACGATCAAAGGAGCATTGGACGTTTACGATTGATCAAGAAGATTTTCAAATTTCATTTAGTACAAAAGAACTTAAGCCCAAAATAAATAATGGATCAAGAACATGTTTCAAGAAGTGAACTGGATGCGTATTTTAGAGTATCCATCTGCTCACACAAGATATCAAGTTTAATTAATTAACTCTAATAATACTACGATACCGCAAAATTACGATCTAGTAGTATTTCAAGTGTCGATCCACAGGAGTAAAGATTGTTTACACTTAAGAGCATATAAAAGCATACAAATATTTGATTTTTGATTTCAAAGTTAATGACAAAAGAAAGCAACAAGTTAACTAAAGAAAGACTATTCAAATGAGAAAATATGCCACTCCAAGTTGCTTCTAGACTAGATTGTTCTACACCTATAACAACGAAAACATGAAGGGATTAAAACATCAATCTAATCACATACACTCGAACATGTACACATGAGTAGTTCACAATTAGTCGAACACATAACCTATGAACCAATCTTCGATGTCTATAAACCAAGGAAGCTACGAGAAATAAACATCTACTATAATCACCTATTTAATCCACTATCAAATTATCCTCTCAAAATTCTAATTCAATAAAGATACCAACAAACAAACATTCCCAAACTATGTTAAAGAGACAATAGCAAAGGAAAGAACAACACTACATTATTAGCCAAAAACATAGTGTATAAACATTAAGCACATTGTTGGTAACAAACACATGAGTTCAAAGGTGTAGAAACATCCATACAAAGCCTAAATTACAATTTGGAGCAACATAGAGAGTTTAGCCTAAACACATGGTGGAATTTGCACCCGGCCTTTTCATTTTGAGAGCCTGACTCACGACGGGTCAAGACCTTAACTTTGGGGATTTTGCACGATTTTTCAAAGACATCCAAGCTTCATTCCATGTTTCCACCCTTAATTCCTCTTCCTACACAATATAATATACTTCATAAAAATCAAATATATAAATCATGTGAGAGGGGAAAAAAAGCAATTTGATTCGACGAGACAAAAGAAACCCAAACCAACCCCCATGACTAATCCCAACAAAGACAAAGAAAGAGCCCCAAGAGGATGTTCAATCTTCATAAATGTACCAAACCCCAACAAGATTCCTATTTATATCAACTATGACCCTAGTGTTAGTTCGTCTCTTTTTGCATATGGGGGAAAGAACCAACAAAAAAAACCCCGACATGGAGCTTATAAATACACATTTAAATTCCTTATTCTATTTTATGTCCCACAATAAGAGTCACATTTGGCAACCCCCAAGTTTTAAAAAATAAAAAAGAAAAATAAAGGGGTTGAAAATGGAATATGAGATCCACTTTTTATATTGTTTTTTAAAAATGAAAAAATAAATTTGAAGTAAATATGATTTATTGGGGGACAAGGGGAGTATTACGTTATTTTAAATTTTAATTTAACCAATTAAAAGAATTAACAATCAATTGCTTTTGGAAACGAATCATTTTTAATGGGCTAAATTCTATAAATAGCATTCGGAAAACCGCCCGTTGATAGGGGTTTTTTTTTTTTTTCTATCATCGGGTGTTAGGCATTTTGATCCCCCCCCAGCAATATTTTTAAAACAAAGATCGAAAATCAATCTAAACACACATTTTTTAGAATGTTTTTCAAATAAACATTCTTAGAAGGGTTATTTCAAATACACATTTTTAGAATGCTGTCTAACGTGAATAAAATTGGTGAAAGTAACAATGCAAAAAACCGCCCCCGCTTCAACTCCCTTTTCACAAACCCCTTTTTCCAAGAATGCTACCTTGTTGTCCGATTTTTGCAAAAACCCCCAAATTGCCTAATTGTTTTCCCTCAAGGTAAGTTACATGTTTTTCTTCTTCTTTTAAAAGATATATTCAAAATTTGGGTGATAATTAAAATTTTTTAGGTTTTGGTTAAAAAATTAAAATTTTAAATGCTTTTGGGTAAAAATTTGATGTTCAATGGTTTTAAAGCTACTAGTTTTGGCATCTAGTGTCTTTTTAATTGTTAATTTCTAAAGATTTGTTATATAGTTTTTTTTGAATTTTTTAAAATTTTTTAGATAAAGTCAGGTAGGGTTTATATTTTTGGGGGACAAACCTATTTGGTTCCCCTTTTTATATTGGGGGAGGGAAGTAAGAAAATTGGGGGAATTGGTTTGCCTTACGAGCCACCCATGGAAAAATGCATCCCTCAGGTTGGGATAAGTTTGTTCCATAAAAAGAGTCAAGCAAACCAATAGGGACGCATTGGAATCAATGTTAATAAAAGATAGATTATTTGACAGGGAAAGGGTAATTCAAGTGGGTAAAGATATAATTTTGGGGCCCATTTCCCGCGATGCACATAGAGGATATGTTTGCAAAAACCTTATTCAATCGTAAATTTAAAAGTTTTTTTTGGGAATCGCGTTTAGTACAACAACCAAAGTTCAAGGGGGGAAAGTACAATATGATGATGGTCCTTTCCCCGGGACATAATGAAGTTAGTAAAGACCCCTTTTTTGGGGGGAGGGAGTCTTTTTTGGGATGATGGGCCTGGTTTTGGGGGAAGGGGGACTATCTCCCAAAGGGTTTGTGATGATTCCCAATCAAGACTCGGGGGTCGAAAAAACAACAACCCCACCCGAATCAGTGGGAAAAATCAAGAACCCAAATGATCCATGAGGGACATTGAATGCGCCTCGTAGGTATGTCCCATTAGTCCCCGAAGAGCCGGGAAGGGGTACGGGGATCCAGATTCCCTTATTTTCGTACTCACCAAACCCCTTTAAGGTAATTACTATGAAAGTAACCATGATGATTCTCGGGGAAATTTGGTTTTTTGGGGTGAGAAGAACCTTTCCCGGGTCAAGAGGGAAATAAATTTAATACCAAGCCACAAACCGACCCATGATGAGACATTGAATGGCCCCGTAGGGATGCCCCCTTCCCCCCAAGAGCAAGGAAAAGAGTAAAGAGCATCCAGGGTTACGTTATTTTCGTACCTACCGAACGAAGGTAATTACGAAAGTAACCATGATGATTTTAACTTTGGGTTTTGGGGTGAGAATTTAAACCTACGCTTTATTTGGTTTAAAAACTAAATTTGATACCAAGCTACATTTTTAAAACCTCATTTTGGCATTTGGAGTTTATCCACAAAAGAATATCAAGGGGAAAAAAACCAACAAAGTGGAATGTGGAATGCAAAAATCCCAAAGAACCGAAAGAGGCGGGGTTTAAGGGACAAATAAGGGGACACCAAGTAAAAGGGGATGTATTTGGGGAAAATCCGAGCAAATTTTTTTTAAAACGACCGCAAAAGGGAAATCGACAAGGATCGATAGACATACTTTTGGGTAATCCCCCAAACCCGGACCACGCCAACGTTTCATCGTATATGGCTTTTTTAAGGAAAACATATTCTAAAGACCTTGAGTATACGCCCTAACTCCATTACGGAAGCAAGCAAAAGTATCAGTTAAATATCCTACAAGAAAAACACGGTATGCCCTTGGGGGAAGGCCAAGGAAAGTGCACAAACCCCGGGCAAAGGGGAAACAAGGATGAGGGGAGGTATAAAAAACCTGGGGGGCCCGGGGGGAGTCGATTTGAGTTTAGCCAAGAAGAAGGGAGTCTAGAAGATAAGGGGTGAAATGGCGATGGGTTTTTTCCCATTTGCCCCAATTTTAAGAATATATTTACTTTTATTTTTTGTTTTTTTTCTCGCGAATTTATTTATTCACCTGTTTTCGATTCTAAGAAAAAGGGGTTTAAAAAACGCATCGTAACACCCATTGACAAAGGAAAAAAAAAAACCACCTATCCGTGGAAGCTTTTCCAAGCACCTATTTATAGAATTTAGCCTATGCGACGAGGTGGAACATCTAACGTTGAGTCAGTGAGAGCTTCATCTGTGGTCTCCTCGTTGCCCTCATCTGCGTGTGTCGTCGGGACTGATGTTGCAGGGTACATATCACCTTGCCTCCTCTGCACCCGCTGTCAACTTGCATCGGTCCACTGCTACAGAGTTGCGCTCAGCATCGTCGCTCTCGACGAGAAGGCCGCCGCTACGTTGTTACTCGGCTGGTCATGGTGTAGCTGTTGCCATCGTTCCCGATAAGCAGCCCATTTTTCCCCAATTATGAGATAAGTTCTTGATCCTTAGATTTCGGTTCTTAATCCGGTGTGTTCGATTTTTGAGTTGATCACGGAAATTTGAAATTTGAACGTGGGAAATTGGGTGTTGGGAGACACGAATGTATACCTTCTTAGTTGGGCATGATTGTTTTGGGTCTTGGTGTGGCTTCTGTCCCTTTTCTCCAAGTTCCTGTCAAATAAAGCTTCTAAGTTTTGGTTGTGAAAGTGAATTCGAGAGAGTGGTATTGTACCTTGTGCGGAACACAAGTTTGGGAGAGCCAATAACTTTTATGTGAGATTAATTACAATAAAACTAGAAATGTAGATTTGCAGATTCTGAATATGAATACCTTGAATTGGCAGATTGGGTTAGAATTTGGAATTAATTCCAAACTTGTTCTTCTCGAAACCTTGAGGAGTGGAGAGTTTTTGAGATTTTGGTGTATGTAACAAAGACGGCTGGAAGGCAGATTAGGTTTAGGATTAATCGTAGGCGTGTGTAGCGTGAGAATTTGGAAAGAGTCTTTGGGCTCAAGAGAAAGAAATTAAATTTGGACTGTATTAATTAATTTGTGCCTTGATATTATTCCAAGCACTCAATAATAATCTTTTACTCAATTGCGAGTCATGCAATAATAATTCAATACAAGGTCGTTCACCAGTCACCACACAAAGCATTTAAATCATATATGTATCTACATATTCTTTTTCGCACATGTAAACAACCCAACCACAAATTTATCCTTCATGCTTCGTCTCTTAATTAAACGAGTTTAATTTCGTTATTCGCACAATCAATCATAATTAAATTCGTGAAATAAAACCCTAAGCACTAATGTTATGCAGTAATTCCACACGCCTCATTTATTTCACTGACGTCATGGCATTTAAAAGATATAAATTTCTCAAAGGAGCTCAATAGTTTGTAGACCAAAGATCCCAACAAAGAGGCAAATAAGGAACCGACAAAGAAGAAAACAAAATGTGTTTGATTTGATTTGATTCAATTTAATGCTTACGTCCAGTCGAGCTTTTTGAGCGGCAATTTGCCCGCTGAGCGAACTCTCGGAGTTCAGCCCATGCTAACGCTCGGTCCGACATTTTGTCATCTGCATTTTGCCCGACCCAGGAGAACTCTCTGAGTCTTCGATATCATCACGGAAGGTTGATTATATCTATGATCGTTCTTACAACTTAAGCCCCAAAAGCATTTTGGCAACATGGCATGTGAGCATGCATGCGGATGTCAATCAGGGGCAGACCGTGTGTTTGGGCTAACCCATGCGGGTAATAGCGGGCTATCGGGTTGTGATTACATAGGGTTATAAATATTTAACCTAACCTTAAATGTCGAGTTTCGGGCTAACCTAGCCTGCTAATCGGCCGCTACCGATAAAATTAACATGTGGTCCAATCCAATACATAATAATGAAAATTAGTCATATTTATAGTACGTAAAACATTTAATTATGATAATTTTGAGATATATGTTTAAACTTAAACATAATTAAATACCGATTCAAAATAAGTACTAAAAAATAAATAAAAATTAAACATATTTTGAGAAATTTTAAAGCATCTTTTAGAAAAAGAATATTTCTTTTATTTAATATGAATTTTTTAAATGTATTTATTTATTACTATATTATTAAAAATCTAACAATATATGTATATTAAATACTCTGCCATCCCAATATAGTTAAGCGGTATTCCTTTTTCGATTGCCCCTTGAGTCTATCTTTTTTAAGCAAATTTTTTCTCTCGTGTTTTTTCTCTTCCGTCATCTTACTTTATTTTTTTCTTCTTTCTTTCACTTTAACATTTAATACTATTTTTAAATCTCTTCCAAATAAATGCTTCAAGTACCTTGGGGAGTAGTATAAAATTGAATATTTTTATAGTCATTTGTATTTAAAAATAATTAGCTATGCCTTAAATGCTTAGCCTTACCTTTTTGACTTAGGCATAGCAACTTTGTCTTCTGAAGATTATGGCTCCTTATTTCTTGCTGAAATGCAAGTCATATATGTGGAGATTTGTGAGTGTGTACGTGATATTTGGGAGCACACATTGTGGACTTTCTCTCCATCCATTTTGCCTATAAAAGGAGCATGGGAGAATGCCTTTGGGGCAACCACTACTACTTCAGAACAAAGCTTCAAAGCTTCTGCCTTCTTTTCTCTTTTGTAGCTTAGGCTTTCTAATTCCATTATCCTAAAATATTGGTGTTAGCCTTTTTTGTAATCATCCCCACATTACTAGTGAAATTTCTCCTCCGGCCGTGGACGTAGGTCGCATTGACCGAACCACGTAAATTCTTGTGTCCATTGTCCAATTTATCTTTCTGTCTTTTGTCTTTGTTATCACTATTTTGGGTTATTAGATTGAACCGGAACTCCGATTCTTAACAAACTGGTATCAGAGCCGGTTTTCCGGTTCTGAAATAATCTTTAGCCATGACGATAACAAAGACGTCAATTGAAAAGTTTGACAGAAATGTTAACTTTTCAATGTGGCGACTCAAGATGGAGGCCATCCTCATTCAGGACGGTTGTGAGCTGGCACTCCAGGGAGTGGAGGAGAAGCCATCAGAGATGACGCTGCAGGAGTTTGCAGAGTTGGACAAGCGGGCCAGATCAGGAATCATATTAAATCTCGCATATGAGGTTTTGGCGGAAGTTGCTGCAGAGACGACAGCAAAAGGAATGTGGGATTCATTGAAAGCGATTTACATGAAGAAGACCATGGAAAATCGACTTTATCTGAAACAGAAGCTATATAGCTTGAGAATGACAGAAGGTACATCTATAATCTCTCATCTAGATAGATTTGACTCAGTCATTATTGATTTGGAGAATGTAGATGTTAAGGTTAGTGAAGAAGATCAGGCCATACTATTATTGTGTTCCCTTCCCCCATCTTTAAAACATTTTCGGGATACTATGATTTATGGGAAAGATACCATCTCATATAGTAGTGTCAAATCTGCTTTAAAGTCAAAAGAGCAGATAGATAGGGACATCACAGGGGAATCTAGTAGTGGTCAGGCAGAGGGTTTATTTGTGCGGGGTAGATCAGAGAGTAAAGATTTTGAAAATAGATCTAAAGGAAAGTCAAAATCGAAGCATGCAAATAAAAAATGTAATTACTGCAAGAAGAAAGGGCACATCAAGGCTGACTGTTTTAAATTAAAAAATAAGGAGAAAAATAACAATAGCCAGAACAATAACACTGCCGAAGCTAGTGTAGCTGCAGATGAAAGTGATGGAACTGTCTTTATTGCCTCGGCAAATGTTGTGAGGTCTAGTGATGAGTGGATCTTAGATTCGGGCTGTTCTTACCACATTTGTCCTAACCGAGATTGTTTTTCTACTTATGAATCTTATGATGGTGGATATGTTTTGATGGGAAATAACGCCCCCTGTAAGGTTGTTGGTAAAGGTGCAGTTCAAATCAAGATGTTTGACGGTATTATCCGAACACTCACTAATGTTAGACATGTTCCGGACTTGAAGAGAAATCTTGTCTCTTTAGGTACCCTTGATGCACAAGGGTGCAGGTTCTCGGCTGAAGGTGGAGTTTTAAAGATAACCAAAGGTGCTCTTGTTGTGATGAAAGCTTGCAGGTCTGGAAACTTGTATGTTTTGCAGGGATCTACTGTTACAGGTGTTGTTGCAGTCTCTTCTACTCCAAAAGCTGATACCACAAGATTGTGGCACATGCGGCTTGGGCACATGGGCGAGAAAGGCTTAACCTTGTTAAGTAAGCGAGGCCTCCTTTGTGGTCAAAGTACAGGTAAGATGGAATTTTGTGAGCACTGTGTGTTTGGGAAACAAAAGAGAGTTAGCTTCCAAACACCAGCTGTTCATAAAACAAAAGGTACTTTGGATTACATTCATTCTGATTTGTGGGGTCCTTCTCGCATACCCTCTAAAGGTGGTGCCCGATATATGTTAACTTTCATTGATGATTATTCGAGGAAAGTTTGGGTCTATTTTCTTAAACAGAAAAGTGATGTTTTCCTAACATTTAAACAGTGGAAAATATTGATTGAAAAGCAAACAGGAAAACACATCAAGCGGTTACGGACTGATAATGGCTTGGAATTTTGTGGAAGCGAGTTCAACGATTTTTGCAAGAATGAAGGAATCGCTCGACACCGCACGGTCAGGATGACACCTCAACAAAATGGTGTGGCCGAGCGCATGAATCGGACTCTTCTAGAGAGAGCTAGATGTATGATCTCTAATGCCGGGTTGACTTTAGATTTTTGGGCAGAAGCCATCGCTACTGCATGCTACATTGTCAACCGCGCTCCTTGTGCTCCTCTTGATTTCAAGACTCCAGAGGAAATTTGGTCAGGTAATCCTGCTGATTACTCTAATTTGAGAATTTTTGGGTGTCCTGCTTATATGCATGTAAACGAGGGAAAGTTAGAGCCTAGAGCTAAGAAATGTATTTTCCTTGGTTATGCTTCAGGGGTGAAAGGATATAGATTATATTGTCCTGATCCCAATTCACCCAAATTTGTAATTAGTAGAGATGTAACATTTGACGAAACCTCCATGTTGTATTCTAGAAATGAGTCTTGTAATCCTTATAATTTAGAAAAGGGGGGTAGTGAACAAAGTAATGTGGAGTTAGAGATAGATACTTCAGATTCTTCTCAAAATTCTTCTACTAGAGGGACGGGTCGAGAAAATGAAATAGATCCAGCTCTCTTTGAAGATGAACGTGAGGAACAAGAATATTCCATAGCTAGAGACCGACCAAGAAGAGAGATTCGACTACCACAAAGGTACGTTGATGTAGCTTCATACGCTTTAACAGTGGCACAAGAAACAGGTGGAGATGGTGAACCTTCCACTTATCTGGAAGCGATCCAAAGTGCACACTCAGACAAATGGGTGGTAGCTATGAATGAAGAAATGGAATCTCTGCACAAAAATGGTACATGGACTCTTGTGCAGCCGCCGAAGGGTAAGAAAATAGTTGGATGCAAATGGGTCTTCAAGAAGAAGGAAGTTGCTTCAGGTGTTGAGGATGCAAGGTATAAAGCACGATTGGTTGCAAAGGGCTTCAGTCAGGTACAAGGTGTAGATTTTAATGATGTTTTCTCACCTGTTGTTAAACATAGCTCTATTCGTGTACTACTTGCATTGGTGACCATGTATGATTTAGAGCTAGAACAGCTTGACGTCAAGACGGCGTTCTTACATGGTGAATTAGATGAGAAAATCTATATGAAGCAACCCGAAGGTTTTGAAGTTGAAGGAAAGGAAGATCAGGTATGTTTGCTAAAGAAATCCTTATATGGATTAAAGCAATCTCCAAGACAATGGTATAAAAGGTTCGATTCTTTTATGTTGGGTCATGGTTTCTCCAGGAGCAAGTATGATAGTTGTGTTTACTTCCGGAAGTTGAATGATGGCTCATTCACTTATTTATTGTTATATGTTGATGACATGCTCATTGCAGCTAAGAATCTTGCAGAAATTCATCAATTGAAGGCCTTGTTAAGTGGTGAATTTGAGATGAAAGATTTGGGAGCAGCTAAAAAGATTCTTGGTATGGAGATTAGACGTGACAGAGGAGTTGGTAAGTTATTCCTGACCCAGGAGAATTACCTTAAGAAAGTTTTGGAGAGATTTGGCATGCACGATGCCAAATCAGTAAGTACTCCTCTTGCTAGCCATTTCAGGCTATCTGCTGCTCAGTCACCAACATCGAAAGAAGAAGAGAATTATATGGCACGAGTTCCCTACTCTAGGGCTGTTGGCAGTATTATGTATGCAATGGTTTGTACTCGTCCTGATATTTCACAAGCTGTTAGTGTTGTAAGCAGGTATATGGCTAACCCAGGAAAAGAACATTGGCAAGCGGTGAAGTGGATTCTCAGATACTTGAAGGGTACTCTTAACACTTGTTTAGAGTTTGGTAGAAATGATAATACATTGGTTGGTTTTGTAGATTCAGACTACGCCGGTGATCTCGATAAACGCAGGTCTCTTACAGGTTATGTATTTTGTATTGGAGGTTGTGCAATTAGCTGGAAAGCTACTTTACAACATGTGGTGGCATTGTCTACCACCGAAGCAGAATATATGGCGGTTACTGAGGCAATCAAAGAAACATTATGGTTGAGAGGTTTATTCGGTGAATTAACTCTACAACAAGGCGTTACTACCATTTTTTGTGATAGTCAAAGTGCAATTCATTTGACTAAAGATCAGATGTATCATGAGAGGACTAAGCATATTGACGTTAAGTATCACTTTATTCGTGATGTCATTGCAGATAAGAAAGTCCTTGTTCAAAAGATCAACACCAAGGACAATCCTGCTGATATGTTTACGAAGGCCCTTCCGGTGTACAAGTTCAAGCAATGCTTGGACTTGATCGGTCTTTCAGAAGTGATGAATTAGCCCGTTGGGGCTTTGCCGGAGGTGATAAAAATTCACTAGTATTTTGCATTTAAGTCAAGGTGGAGATTTGTAGGGTGGCTATGCCTTAAATGCTTAGCCTTACCTTTTTGACTTAGGCATAGCAACTTTGTCTTCTGAAGATTATGGCTCCTTATTTCTTGCTGAAATGCAAGTCATATATGTGGAGATTTGTGAGTGTGTACGTGATATTTGGGAGCACACATTGTGGACTTTCTCTCCATCCATTTTGCCTATAAAAGGAGCATGGGAGAATGCCTTTGGGGCAACCACTACTACTTCAGAACAAAGCTTCAAAGCTTCTGCCTTCTTTTTTCTCTTTTGTAGCTTAGGCTTTCTAATTCCATTATCCTAAAATATTGGTGTTAGCCTTTTTTGTAATCATCCCCACATTACTAGTGAAATTTCTCCTCCGGCCGTGGACGTAGGTCGCATTGACCGAACCACGTAAATTCTTGTGTCCATTGTCCAATTTATCTTTCTGTCTTTTGTCTTTGTTATCACTATTTTGGGTTATTAGATTGAACCGGAACTCCGATTCTTAACACCAATGCCAACAACTTTCGAGTAACCTTCAATTTCTCATTCCTTCCTCAAGTGACATGGATCATTGCCTCACTGTCGATGATCCAACTCCTTGTTTGGTTGGTAAAGTTTGTCTCGTCTTTCACGGACGTGCTCGCTCATCGTTATCATTGCTCCTCTCTGTGTTTTCCTTCTTTTTTCTCACGCGGGAACTTTTGACAGTTCCTTTCTATGTGATAACACCCATCATCCTTCTTGCCTTGCCCTAAAGAGCCTTTTTTTTTTGCTTTCCCCCTATTTTCCACAACAAGTGCTTCGTTGTTGAACTCAGCAATGACTTCTTATGTGCTGATTTTGCCTTTGTCTCATGATTGAAGGGACAGTTCTAAAAAGTCATGCCTATCCTGGAGGTAGGTGGTAATTTCTTGACTGAATTTTGTTTGATTTGGAG
Organism: Salvia hispanica; assembly: GCF_023119035.1. NCBI lineage: Eukaryota > Viridiplantae > Streptophyta > Magnoliopsida > Lamiales > Lamiaceae > Salvia > Salvia hispanica. The sequence goes on from NC_062968.1 coordinate 41,351,700, forward strand.
TTTATCTTATTGCTTCTTTGACTTTTTTTAATAAATCTACAAGTAAGAGAGGATGAGCCTTAGTTATAAGTAACTCTAATGCTCATCCATTTGATTTACTTGCTGATTTGTACTATTTATATTTCATGTTATTGTTGTGTATTTGAAAATGTGATGAAGAAGATCTTGCTATTCAATTCATTAAGTAGTTAGTAACTACAATAGGGTCTCTTGTATGAGGCTGGTAGTATATAAATCTAGTAATGCAACTAATTAACTGATTGATTAAACGATGGAAGCAGGGAAAACGCGGACTTGATCGAGAAGAGGGCCGCAAAGTGTTCCCGCATCGTTGATCTTGGTATGATAGTAGGAGCTGAAGAAAGTAAGCTTGGTCCTATTCTTTTCTGCAGTGAACTGGAAACTGTAAGTGGAGAAATTCCCTTTCCCTTGAGATTTGAAAGCAGCTTTCATTGCCTCTTGAGCAGCGTATGCTTCAACCATCATCGATCCCTGGCACCCATTCCTGCAATCTCCAGCCACGAACGAGAGAGTGTAGGTTTTGCTCGGGAGCGTTCTGATGATTTGGGAAACCACACTCTCTCTCCCGGCAACTAGTTCTACTCCCCCTCTTCCATATGGGACACTGAAATGCTCCGAGTCTATGAATTTTACAGCTTTTGTAGACTCAATGATCCAGCCGGGAAGCGGGGAGGTCGAGTCTATCTGTTTTGGCGAGAGGAGGACGCCATGGGAAGAGTTCGTCAACACATGAGGGCCCTCCTCAAAACCACTGTTCTTTACCAGGTTCACTACAAACAACATAAATACTTAATAGTTAAACTTGAGAGTGATTAGATGTTTTGTTTTTTTATTATTTTACCGAAAGTGGGCCTTGGAGGGAAAAGCTCCTTGATGGCAACAGCATCCAAAAGAGGGCCACAGGCCGGATCTTCTTGCGTGCCGGGGTTTCCAAGAGACAGGTTCACGGAGTCTGAGTAAGCCCTGAATCCCCACGCATAGGTGTCGCCTCCGTTGCTGCTGTAGAGCGTCTGCAACGGGAGGTCGCCCGTTTGCCCCGCCACCGACACCCTCAGCACCTCGTCTTGTGCGCAAGTTCTTGACGCACCCAGCGTCAATGCATACACGGACCCGTTCTTCACGAGGACCGTCTGGGATACGGACGCCCCGTTGCCCAGGCGAACGCCATGCGAGCCCAAGATGTACTCCACCGTTCCATTGATTTCCCATTTGGGCAGCACTGTTTTATTCTTGTCTTGCGCATTTGGATGCTCTTTGAAATTTCCATTGGGAAGGAGTCCTTGATTAAGAAAATGTTATAGTGTTAAATACTAAGGAAAGAGAGATGCAGAGTTATATAAGAAAAAAAGTAGTCATACCATCTAAAGGAGAAGCAGGTGGTGCAATGGAAAAAACACCAATGACAGAGCACACAAAGAGGAGAAAACACATCTTCATAGCCATTTCTAAGTGTCTTGTTTTGGTAATGATTGATGATTATTAGCGTATCCATATTTATAAACCACAATGACAAAGACAAAGAGGAAGAAGTGTAGGTGGATAACTCCCTTTGTCTGTTTGACCTAAAATACTTTCTTTTTCTTGATATTAGGACATGACATCTTATCCTTTAATTTTCAAATACTTTGATGAATTCAATAGGCCACAATATGTCCATCTTGCAATCAAACTATTCACAAAACTGAATATAACAATAATCATTCAATAAAATAACTTCAAATCAAAATTCGGCATTCTTGACACAAGCAACTGGCTTGCAATCCTTGTGATCATTAAATTAATGTTAGTAAATATGGAGTATAATTGTAGATTTCTAATATGCTTATTCTGCGATAGAAGTCGCATTGCAATTTTTTTTCCTTTCTAGAATATACTGTACTAATTTAATTGTGGTTAATGTTCCATTAATTTCTTAAAGTGTGAAATCACAGGCGTCATTCAATTAATAGATTGAAGTTAGAAGTTATGAAGATCATATGTCATAAAGTAATGATAAAGCTATATTCAATCCTTTTGTAATTACAAAAGCCTAAAAGCTTTACAAAACGTGAAAACTGAATCTGAGGACGCAACAATTTCGTTTTACTAGCAGGTATTTAAATCAGAGGTATGAGCGTTAACTTCAATCAATTCCAAGAAAATATGTAAATAACAAACACTAAAGATACAAAAATAAGCAGCATTCCAGCAGTAACGAATGTGGAGTACACTGCTCAGAAATCATTTCTACAATTATGTTTCTTCTCTCTTGTTTTTGTCTTCTTGTATAAAGATGAATCATGCCATCACTTGACAGCTTCAGGAGCTGAGTTGCAATATGGTGTGTGCAAACACACGAGCTTCGTGCACGTTAGACACACACTAGCGAACACGACCCCGACGACAACCCCAAAAAGGCTCTTTCGTTTATCCAACTTAACCGCTCTTTTCACCGTGCTCCCGAAGCACGGGAAAAGCCCTCCACATGCAAACACAAGCACGTGGTCCAACCCGCTGTAATCAATCCCGGCAAGTATCGCTCCAATGGCGGATAATGGCCCCACAATCCCGATTAGGGCAGCGGATAAGAGGGAAGCATGCCAACTATCGGTCGCTCCAAAGATGCAGCTAGCCACAGCTGCGCCACGAGGGAACCCGTGGAGGGAGACCGGAAGGACCATGTGCCTCCCGAGCCCGTAAGCTTTGGGTGCAGCTACACCTAATGCAAGTCCCTCGGCGAGAGCATGGAGGGCGACTGCTGCACATGACAGGACCGACTGAAGCGTGAGCGCACTTACAGTGACACCAGTGACAGAAGATAATGTGTTTGCTGAAGTCTTCCTGTGCAGTCTAGAATTCGTGAGAATGGATGTAGGTACATGGATGAATGCTGCTCCGACCCCAAGAAGAAACATGAGTGGAAGAAACCCCATCTTAGAAGACACGAGTAGTTGGAGGGGTCGCCAGGCCCCGAGGACAAAGGCTATGCCAGAGGCCATACCAGTAAGAAATGCATGCCGAAGCCGGAATGCAAGACAAAATGCAACAAGGGCTACACCACCAAGCAAAGGACCAAGGCCAAATAATAGAGAAACAAAGAAGCCAGAAGCATCCTCTTGGCTGAAAAAATAAAACCATGCTAAATTTGGTACATTATTTTGTCATTTCCCCATTAACCCCGGAAGAGAAGAAGTAAATGAAAGAAAACGGCATCATGTCATCACACAAATTACAGACAATGTTTAGCTAGCAGACAGTGGTCTCACCTGTAGTTGTGGCTGAAATGCTCAAACAGAGCACCGAGTGCCTCCATAAATGCCACAGAAAGCGTAGCTGCAGATGCCACTTGTGATGGGGAAGACTCCTGCAAATAAGGGGAAAATAAAAAATAATAAATAAAAAACCCAAGTTGATAAGTTCTAACGTTGTGATCAGTCCCAGTTCTTTCATATAACATGTACAAGTAACACTGTCATTAGATAGAAATTGACAAGTGTGAGGAATATTCTTTCAGCCCATAAAGAATGGAGAATTAACAGACATCAATAAGGGAAGTTTTTTTTCATTAGTCTATCAATATTTTTTGGGTAAGTACCACAATCATAGAACCAAAAGAAATTCTATCTATAGACAATCAAATTCTATGAAAAGGCTTAATCTGGAAGACATGTAAATTACTACTATGATTTTGTATTCAGAAGCACAAAGTCTAGCTTTCGACGCCACGCATAATTCATAGTGAATGAAAAGGAAAATGAATAACAGTATATGCCAGCAATACTGGCTGAAAGAGAATTCTTCCTTCATTAACTTATACAGATTCAAAATATGTTTCTCTATTTTTACCTTGAAACCATCCGGGAGGACCTCAGCCATAACCATCCAAATCATACAACCGGCAGCGAATCCAGTAGCAAATGGCAAGAACTTGTTGAAAGCATCAGCACATATAAATGAAGGAACCGCTACAAGAGGCTGCATTAACAAACTAGATAAGATACTAATTTCCAAATTTAAAAAAAAATAAGATTGTAACAATCTCTTACACCACACCCCTTCCCCCAACCCCACAAAAGAAGAAAGAACCTCTACACACATCCATACACAGAGCAAAATAAGTACCACAGGTTTCCAGTATCCAGTGTATCTGGAGAAGCCAAGTAGTCGCAAGTGATAGTTTGAAAATTCACCAGAGATATTATCAATTACCATTACGTTGTCTCAATAAGATCCAGTCCCAAAGAATCAACAATCACTGGTTCCAAATTATACTACCTCCGTCCTTTAAAAAATAAAAACTTTTCAAACAGCATGGGTTTTAATGCACAACTGGTAAAGTGAGAGAGATATAAAGAAAAAGCGATTGAAGTATTATAAGTGGAGAATGGGTCCCACCTAATTAAAGATAAAAAAAAGTTTCCTAAAATAGAAAGTGCTATTTTTCTAGGATGGATGTAGTATTGATTAATTGTCCCATGTTCCAAATGGAATAGCTTATGGATATCGACTCAATTTCATTTTGTAACTAGAGGTATGTAAAATATACGTAGTTATCCACAATCAGACCTAATTACCTGTGGTAGTGACGTAATCACACTCCATATCATGGCATTCTGCGGAGAAACTCCTCTTGACGCAAGGACCATACTAACAGCCAGGCCCTCAGGTATATTATGTACAGCAATAGCCAATGTCACCAATATCCCTTGTGATAAACCCTTAGAGCCAGCAAAGGAAACTCCAACACCAGATCCCTCTCCAAAAGAGTGAAGAGTCATGATTCCAACAACAAGAATGACTTTAGTTGCATCTGCTCCCTTTATGTCCAGCATGCTCATTTCACCATATTGCTCAAGAAACTGAGTTAAAATACACACGTAGACAATAGAATATATTACCAGTCAAATAAAGGAAGAAGAGCAGCAGTTCTAAAGTACAAATAATGCCAGGAAATGTTGTTAGTAAACTTCTTCTAGAATGGTTTATTAAATTGATTATAGAATATCTATAGACTACCAATTAAAAACCTTTGCACTACAACTGTTTGGCACTCTGTGTGATTTCAGAGTAACGGAAACAGGCAAGAACCAACTGCTTTTGAATTAATTGAACAGTGGGCAGGGAAATAATACGTATATTTTATTACATATTTAAGAAAAGACCTGGTCGTTAGATATAATGTTCTTGCAAGAATATAGAGTCTGAATTCATAGGAAAGGATATAAAGCAGCTGCAGACCACATTTGCATTAAACCAGTGAAAGAATAAAACAAAATCTATACACAATTCCATTCACATGGATGCCATAGGCCCATAGCACAAACCATAGTATAATGGAAAAGGGGCTAAGGCCACTTGTGATGGGATCAATTTATCATCTTTCTTTCTGAATATATCATTCATGTTGTGAAAGTAAAGACCATGTCCTCTAGCATTTCAATAAATGACATGAGACCATTCAAGCATGTGTGAGCATTGGATAACATTGTCACCACAGCCAACAATACAATGAAATTTGCAACATAATATCAGAGGAATATCAGGAAAGGCAGTTTGTTTTTAAAGATGAAGCATGTGTAGGGAATACTTGTAAAATAGGCTAAGAAAAAAAGTGAAAAACAAAAGGAAAAGAAGAGTGGGGAGAAACTCAAATATTAAATTGCTGCCAAACACCTAGCCTGCCAACTCAAAGCTTTAAAACATAGGAACCAACCATTACAAAACCAAAAAAATGATCGAAGGAGACATAAGAATCTGCAGCCAACTAGATAATACCATATCCATGGTTTCAAAAGAGGGCCCCGGAGAGTTAACATGACAAATTGTAATCGAAATTTAAAACTGCATGCAAAGAAGCAGAATAGACACCAATCGAAAATCATAAGGAAATATACAAAAAGAACAACTACCAATGAGATAACATCATGATCGTAACTCATAAGAGGCATTTCACAGCAACTCCACAGACAGATCAGACATATAAATTTATAACACTAAAAGAGATTCACCTTCTTGCAGAGCCAGATGAAAACACCACCAGACAAAATACCCAACACAACCCAACTGCCACTTCCATGGCCCTGTCCTTCTTGTATAAGGTCAAAGCTTGCAGCAAGCATAACTCCTGCTGCCATTCCATTGCATATTCCAGCCCATTGAGGATCAAGCTCCATAAAAAAGAAAGGGAGAGCCCCCAAACCAGTAGCTGCAGCCATTGCCAGTGTGCAAATTGCAACTGTTGACACTGAGACTCTAACAGTTCCGTCCTGCCACCCCCCCATTTCATCACTAATATGCTCAGTACCAGATCCATCTATCACACCACCTTCTGCATTCCTCCGCGGAGCAGTTATTACCCTTTGTAAAGTGTGTCTATCTTCTTCGGCTCCTATACTATGACCAAATATTACAACAATGACACATACCAAAAGAAGCAGGTTCACTTTTAAGCCCATCCTTTTGCGCTTCAAACTGTAAAATCACTAGAATATCATATGCACATAATAACAGATGGTATTCAGATGGTATTATGTTGGTGTGTCCTCTAGCACGCCAAGTGAGCAGAACTAAAATTATACTCCAGGCTGACGGCACTTCACAGTTATAGCTTAGTAATTTCCAATTACTGCTCTTGCACACACGAATGTTGAATTAGGTTATACTGTCCCTGATGCAGCTAAAAGTAAAAGATTCAGCAAGGAACAATCATTATTCACAAGCAAGTTAGATGTATAGCATACAATAAAATCCTCGAACACATATATCCTCTTAGTTTTCTATAATACTGAATTCACAGAGGGGTCATCTTGAAGAACAATAATTGCACAATCGGAAGAAGAACAATGAGAGACAGAGAGAGGGAGCCAAAGAGATAGAAGTCAATATCTGTTTACAGAGGAGATCACTGGAGCATAAAAAACTAGCTCCTTTATAACAGGGTTTATCGATTTTCTTGATTTGACTTTATAGCTTGTTGGCATTTGGTTCCCTTTTAAATCACAATTTTGGTAGAACAAATCAACAATTTAACCTGGCTACAACTTTATAGAATCAACTAGTAATCAAGTGCAACCAACTTTGATGAAAAGCATCTTCCCAGTCTCAGCTTGATCAAGAATCATAAAACCCCAAAGACCCACACAAATTCAGAAAAGTGAACACCAAATATCCAATCCAGGCAACAAAAAAGCACCGCCACAAAATTATTAACTTGATTAGTTCCAGAAACAAACGAATTCTTGAGCCCATCGTCACGAAATGAACACCCAAAAGCTCAAAACAGCCAAAATACAAATAATTACCATGAAATGCTAAAACCCCACCAAACATCAGAAGACACACAAAATATCTCGAAGGATTTTGAGGAAAACCAACCTTTTGCAATTTGGATCCGTACAACCGATTAATGGATGTTGATGGTGACGATGATGGCAATAGATGGCAAATGCACTTGAAAATAAAAACAAAATTCAAGCACTATCCACCATCACCATCATTTTTGTATTCGTAATTCAGAAACTGATTTTCGTTTGTGAAAGCCAAAACCGTGGTCAGTTCATTGTTTCTACGCTTATTCTTAAACCTAATTAATTGATAGATTTGGGGGTTTTACTTCTTCTCCATAATTGATGATTTTGTTATAAAAAAGTTGACTTGATTCATGTAAAGCAGAAGTCAAAAGATTTTGTTATTTATTTGTACGACACTCACTTTATACCACTAAAGCGTGCAAAATACAGATGGCACATTGGTTGATAATTATTGTTACTCAATATCTGAGGCGTAATTTTGTTCGCTTTGACAGTTTTATCAAGTGTGTATGTAGGGGACGGGTCCTGACTCGTATCAATTGCTAACTAATCAATCCCAAACTAAAACTAAATGTTAGTCATTATTCATTACAAAAAGTCATTATTCATTACAGAAGCAGATCTAATAGTTAAAATAATATAAAGTGAATTATATTTTAATTTTAAAACGTACTACTCCCTCCGTCTCAGATAATTTGGGACACTTTGACCCGTCACGAGTTTTAAAAGATCAAATGAAAAGTGAGTTAAAAAAGTTTGGATGTGGGTCCTACTTTTAAACTATTAGTTTTATAATAAAATGTGAGTAAGAATGAGTTAGTGGAATATGAAGTCCACTACCAAAAATGATAAAAGTGAAGTGAGACAAATTATGTGAGATGGTCCGAAATAGAATACTGGGTCGAATTATCTGGGACGGTGAGAGTATTAAATAAACTTAAATAGTATTAATGTTAAAATGCATATAGTACTTCATTCCAAAATTAAGACCAATCTCATACATCATTAAATATTATAATGAGTGAATGAGATTAAAAGCTCACGAATTTCAATAAATGGTAGATAAAATGTCAATAAAAAGGTAAAATCGTCAATCTGTCATAATATGATAATATTTCGTGATTTTTCTTATTTCAACGTAGTGTATTAAAAATAGAGGGAATATTTTTTTTAGTCCACGAATTTTTCAAACTATTATTTTAGGATCGTGAACTTTAAAAATATCATTTGAGGTCCGTCAACAACGAGGTAATATCAATCGAGGTACTTTCTTACTATTTTCAAGTTTTTCTGGATGAAAATACCCTCAATACTTGAAGGGTGTATATTTTTAATAAACTTATCACATACTCATATTTTTTATAAATATTTTTACTATATATATTTTTGACAAATTTTTAAAATATAATTTGACCTTCAATATTGTCAATTAATTTTGTGACATTCATGAAAAATTCCTTGTTCAATATATCAATATTTAAGTATAGTCTATTGATTGTGACATTAATTTTTACTAGTATCCATACCTTAAAAATATTTTGAATTATTTAATTATAAAAAGTTGAATATGAACTTTTCTTGCATACTTAAGTGATAATATTGACTGTCATTTGTATATCAACTAAATTTTGCAACCCGGATATAAAATCGTGCTATCCAGGCTAGCCATTCGGGATGAAGAGTTATGTGGACTAATCTGGTCGAGTTGTGGATCAGCCCATTGGGTTGGGTATTTAAATTGAAAATTTGATAATAATTTTAATCTTAGGGGTTATGTTCTGTATTTTTTATTGGTTAAACTCTTCTTCATTATTGTCGGTTTGTCTTCCATTCACTGACTATTCACCAACCAGCGACCCACCAACACCGGTATAAGAATCCCTAAGGTTTAATTCAGGACACATTTCTGCACTTTGATCAAAGAATATAACTCTCGGTTCATGAAAAAATAATAGTTTCGTTGTGGGCAATTAAAAAAAAATTCTAGTCTAAGCATACCAAGCGATGAAGTGAACAACATGAATTGGTGTGCCCAGCCAACAATTTCTTACAAATATAGTAATACAGTCTAAAATATAGAAATTGAATGTAGCTATGATATGGAAAATTTCTTCGATTTTTTGGCTTTCGTTTCTTTTATTTTAAATTTTAGTGCACACATAACTTTTTTTTTAAGTATATACTCCCCCGAGTGAATCATTTTCTTTTTAGGGATTTCCCATTCTAAATCACATATTTCCAAAAATAGAAACGACATTCTCTACTTTTTCTATCTCTCTTACTTTATTCTCTCCACATAATTCACAAAACAATACTACTATATAAAATTTCATGTCGGAACAGCAAATGCTCCATTTAAACTGGGACGGAGGGAGTATAAAATAAAGTTTCTTTCGATCATGAGAACCAACCAAAACGCAAAGGTTTTTTTTTGACTGAGTGACTGCAACCTACAATTCTATGCATTTGGAAGAAACCGTCAGTTGCAATGCGAAGATTCTATGAAATCATTTCGGTCGAAAGAGCTCCAATATTCAAAAGTTCGGCAACATCTTTCATTAATGAAGAAATACGGTGCAAGAGTGGAACGAGCGAAGCCAACATTATGACTTCAGCCATGATGTTTTTCCAACATGACACCTGCGGGAGGGCCTTCAAGTTTGTCACTAATTGGAAGAAGGTTCGAGGTCTTGATAAAGTGAGCGGGTGGTACCCAATCCTCCTCGGGCTCAACCAAACGGACGAGGACGAGGTCGCAAGCTAGCTCAATGGAGCTCATATGGGAGGGTTGGACATCGGTATGAGTAGGTATGGAACCGGTCCGTGACATCATCCAATTGGGGCGAAGGCGCTCTAGTTATTTGCGTATGGGCAGCTTGTTACGAGCTTCCAACAAAAATTAGGCCTACCAACAATATTGTCGTCACTGGAAGAGGAGTGATTTTTTAACTTTAATTACTCCCTCTGTCCCTGAAAATTTGTCATCTATTTCCATTTTCGTCTGTCTCTGAAAATTTATCACCTTTTACTTTTACTCCCTCCGTCCCTGATTAGGAGTCACACTTTGATCGGGCACGAATTTTAAGAAATATAAAGAAAAGTTAGTGGAATGTGAGACCCATTTTTTTATATTGGTTTAATAATAAAATGTGAGTGAATTGAGTTAGTGGAATGTGAGACCTACTTACTATTTATGGTAAAAATGAAGTATGACTTTTAGTTGGGGACGGACCGAAATAGAAAAGTGTGACTCTTAATCGGGGACGGAGGGAGTATCATTTTTTGTAGTGGGCCTCACATTCCACTAACTCATTCTCACTCATATTTTATTATAAAACTAATATATAAAACTAGGATCCACGTGTGACTAACTTTTTCAACCCGCTTTCTATTATATTTCTTAAGACCCGTGTCGGGTCAAATGGTGACAAATTAAAAGGACGAAGGGAGTATGTAATTTTAATTTTTAAGATTTTTATTATATAATTTTAATTTTCTAGAATTTAATTACTATAATTTTTTAGTTTTAGGAATTTGTAATGAAATTTTTATTTTTTTTAATGAAGTGTTTCTATTGAAATGTTTTTTTCTTTAATTGTTGAAATGAAATAGTGGGATCCATGAATAGTAAATTGAAAACTTGGATAAGTGATGAATGATTGGCTGAAGGGAACGGTAAAAATTGGTGTGGGATCATAAATAGTTAAAGGACGGGATGGATAATGGATGATCGTTGTGGATGTTCTTAATATTTTATCTCTTATTTTGATTTTTCCATATTCTTTATATGCTATAAAAAATATACTCACCCCATCCCATAAAAATAGAAACTTTTGGGACGATAAATGTTTTAATTCACAGTTGTTAAAGTTCGTCGACGCCGGGCACCCAAGGCTCGGCGACGGCGGCGACGGAGCCGTACCAAGCACCGCATTTTGATTTGGATGCATACTATCGTCCTTGCAGGGATTTCCCAAATTAGGGAGAATATTCCGGAGGAACACATTCCGGAATACTTTCCGTTGGGCAGCGGTGGAGGCTCCGCCATTCGCGATGCCGAGGACGAATCGACCCCGGTGGAGGAGGAGGATCTAGGCCGTCATCCATACGGCCACAAGGAGACGTTGGCTCTATACACCTCTTGGCTCACCGTCTCGTACGATTCCATTGTCGGGAATCAACAAAACAAATTGTGCTTTTGGGAGAAGGTCACAGAACTTTACGCAGATTCAAAGCCGAAGGGGACTTGCCCCCGCACCGTGAAGATGCTCCGCAGTCATTGGGACCGGGTCGATAAAGATGTCAAAAAGTTTTGCGCGGTCTACAGGGGTGAAGCAGAGCATTATCAAAGCGGAGCCAGTGAAGCCAACATTCTGCGAGCAGCGATGCGCGTCTTTAAAGACGACGTCAAAAAAGATTTCAAACATATCGATGTTTGGCAGTTGGTCAGAAACGAAGATCGGTGGGCTGGCGGTGTCCGGTCCTTGAGCTCGAAACGCACGAAGCACACGGGGAGTGGCTACTCGTCTAGAGAGGGCGGCGGATTAGGCAACGCCTCACATGAGGCTGGGGACACGCCCACTGAAGCCGGTGGCTCCTCCTCCGATTCACGACGTCGGCCGCAAGGGACCAAGGCGGCGAATGCGGCTAGAGGGAGAGGGAGAGGGAAGGGGAAGAGCCGAGGCGAATCGAGCCAAGAGGGCGCGGGTGCGGGTGCGGGCGCGGGCGTGGGCTCGAACACTCCCATGTGGTTCGTATACATGCTCTCCACGACGGCTGACACTTCCAAGATGACGCCTACCCAATACGAACATCATGTTCTCGAAATGCAGGCGATGGCAAGGCAACTTGGTCTTCAACCGGGTGCACCGCCGCCGGCTTCGGGGGATGATTCACCGGCGGAGTAGTTTTTTAAGTGTTTTTAATTTCTAGTATTTTAAATTATGTGTGTTTTTATTTTTTTAGGATTTTAATTATGTGTTTTTTTTTATTTTTTTAGGATTTTAATTATGTCTTTTTTTATTTTTTAGGTATTTAAATTATAATTTTATTTTATTTAATGAAGTGTGTTTTATTATTAATTGATTTTGTTGGAAATACAAATGAAAAATGAAATTGAATGAATAGTTAAGAGATGAGATGGTTAAGAGATGAATGGATGTGGGTGTTATCTCTTAGTTAAGAGATGGAGTGAAAAGTACAGTGGGGCCCATGAATAGTGAAGAGATGAGAGGGTTAAGAGACGGATAAGAGACACCGCTGTGGATGGCCTGAGACACATTTCATTAGAGAGAAAAAAGTTACCAAAAATATAAGCATGCTATTTTTATGGGACATGCAAAAATGGAAAGTGTTTCTATTTTTATAGGATGGATGAAGTATATAATTAAAAATTAATTAAGATACTAATAAATTTTAAATTATGGTCATACTTCATTACTCCCTGCGGCCTACAAGAATATGCACACTTTCCTTTTTTGTCAATTCCACAATATTATGCATTTTCTAATTTTGGAAACTCTTTTCTCTATAAAGAGATGAGACTATTTCCCACTAATAATACTTTAATTACTTTTTCTCTCTACCTCTCTTTTACTTTACCAATTTTGCATTAAAACCCGTGTCGAATTCAAAGTGCATATTCTTTTAGGACAGAGGGAGTACTCGTTCAGATTTTTCATGAAATAAAAATAAAAGTATCCTTTTTAGCATATTAATTAATTTTAACTATAATTTGTATTAGTATACTAAATACTCCCTCCGTCCCCAATTAAGAGTCACACCTTTTCATTTCGGTCCGTCCCCAATTAAGAGTCACACTTCATTTTTACCATAAATAGTAAGTAGGTCTCACATTCCACTAACTCAATTCACTCACATTTTATTATGAAACCAATATAAAAAAATGGGTCTCACATTCCACTAACTTTTTCAACCAACTTTTCTTTACATTTCTTAACATCCGTGTCCGGTCAAAGTGTAACTCTTATTCGGGGACGGATGGAGTAATTAATATGTATTGAATACTTAGTAAGTATTCTTTAAGAATTACTATTATACACATTACTGATATTTTTGATGCATATAAAATTTTTTGTTTCATTATATAGAAGTTTTCTTTCGCCTTTAATATTTTATTTTCTTGCTTTAAAAATTTCTTTAATTATTATATATGTACAAAAGTATTAAAAGTTATAATTAATTAACTACTCCTTACATCCCGTTCAAAATTGACAACTTTTCCTTTTTTGTTTGTCCTATCAAGATTCACTTTCTAATTGACAACTTTTCCTTTTTTGTTTGTCCTATCAAGATTCACTTTCTAATTTTGGAAATAGCATCCTCTCACTTTATTAAAATAATCAATTATTTTTTTTCCTCCCTACTTCATTCCACCTAACAACTCTTCCTAAATTCTCATGCCATTGAAGAATGTGACCATCTTTAGTGGGACGGAGGGAGTATTTAATACGCATACAAAGTTTGAATTATGACCATATTCATTACTTGTGTAGATATCAATTGGTTATGAATATAATTAAAATTATCTTAGAACATTAATTAATGCATAAAAAAAATCTACCAACTCTTTTTTTTTATGGTAAATGATTAGAAATTAATGATGCAAACTTCATCATCGTGGCAAACTTAACCCTGAACCCGAGACCGTTAGTCGAAAGACATTACCACTCTATGACTACCAACTCATGCATATTAAATCTGTTGTAACCGATTCAAACACGAGACCACTAATATTTTTTATGTAACTGGGACTAACTTTGGTGTATGAGCCAAAACGATTTTTCGTGCATGACTAGAGGATTTCTTTTCAAATATAGAGCCATCCAATTCTTCCGATAGTGGTAGAATCAAGTGGAGCTAGCATCGAGTTTCCAAGAACAAAGAAATCAAGTCGTCCTAGGTCTCCAGACAAAGACCTTCTTTCTTCAGGTACCAAAATTCCTAAGTTGGAAGCATGTGCAACTTTAGAATGGATTGTGATTCCTACTTCTATTTTAATAGAGGGCACTGAATAAAAACGCAAAGGAAATGCAAAAAAAATGTCATTTCATCCTATTCTCATTCCATTCTACCCAACTCACGCACAAAATAACATCTCAAAAATCTGTTGTAACCAGATTAAACACGAGACCACTGATATTTTTATGTAGACTACCAAAACGATTTATTCGCGGGCGAATAGAGCATTTCTTTTCAAATATAGGATAACCCAATTCTTCCGACAGTGGCAGAATCGAGTGAAGCTAGCCTCGACTTTCCAATACCAGAGAAACCAAGTCGTCCTAGATCTCCAAACAGACATTCTCCAAACAGGCATTCTTCGGGTACCAAAATTCCTAAGTGGGAAATTTGTCCAACTTTGGAATGTGAGGGAATTGAATAAAAATGCAAAGCGAATGCAAAAAAAATGTCATTTCATTCCTATCCTCATTCCATTCTACTCTTATGTCATTCTATTATACCAAGAATGACCTAAGTTTCTCCATACCATTAATCCCAAAAAACTCTAAAAACACACAACGCCATGCTTAATCCTAAACACAAGAACAGAGGTAGCAGAAACAACATTTAGACAAAATCCATATGCCTATGCTTGGATTGCATTGCTGAAACCAGCATCAGCCATCATTATAGAGAGTGAAACCAAAACTGCGAAAATAGAGCAGCCAAGATCACGTGACACACCCAATTCAAATTATCTAGGAAATAAATGACGAATGCTGCAGAAGAACAAATGAGTCATCAAGAATGTTATCTCCTAAAAGTTACAAGTTGAAACAAAAAATGTTGCCAGAAAACGTAATGTGTGTACATCGTAGAGCATCAAGTGGAAACTGACAACGTGAAATTCAAGAAACAAGAGACAATTTGGAATCATATAGATGAGTTTCAAAGAACTGGCACGAAGATGTGAAATCAACAACTGTTATCTCACAAGAAGAGCTAAATTCTTAAGATGTACTACTACTATAGTGTTTAGGAAGAATCCTCACGATTTGACAAAAAAATAATACCAACAAGAAGAAATTTTCCATAGTCAGAGTCTGCAATAAGTATCATCCCGTTCTTAGGAATTGATAGCAAATCAAACAACAAAACCCATAGGTAAAAACGAAGAGCATAGAAAGATGAGAAAAAGACGATATAGCAGACCTATATTGGAAGTTGGAACAGCTTCTCAGCAGTGAATACACACTACTGAAAACGGCTGAAACAATATGCTTTCACCGTAACCATAATCTACGTCTATTCTTCACAGAAAAAGCAGACAACATTCAGGTATTTTCATTGCTGTGCACAGGTTTTCGCCTTAAGAAACGGAGTACCATCTAAATCAGATGCCTAAAGCGTTCAAATCAGATGTCTCCCTTTCCTTTTTAGTTTTTCTTACTCAAGATATCAACTTTCTATATTTGGAAATAAATCCCTCTCACCCTCTCTTCATTAAAATATTCAATCATCTTTTCCATTCTACTTTATCACACACAACTACTCCAACTACTATTCAAGAATGTGGACATCTACATCTATTTCTTAATCTTTGTGCCAAAAAGAAATGAGGAGTATTAACGTAAAACTAGGACAAAGCACAATGCTATATCAGTAAAATTTGTTCATTGAAGTACGGTGGCAAAGCAACCATAGAACTCAATTCGACATAGTAAATATAAAGGGGTACATTATCTACATTGAATTACACAATTTTAAAAAAAGTGAGAGCACAATCAATCGAGAAACTCAAACTCATCTTCCCTCAAATGCGCAAGGAATTTAATCGGCTTACCGCCGCGGCCGCTAATCTCCTCTGCCACAAATTCCACCTTGTAGGGCAAATTCGCAGAGATCCTCTTCCCCTTATGAACCCCGACGTACTGCTTCAGCAACCCGACCCGGCCCGTGAGATCCACTTCGGGCACCTTGGGCACGTGGTACACTTTCAGGGGCACCTTGACCCGGACTTTCGACCCGAGTATCGACTCCGCCCTTTTCACCTCCTCATCGTGATCGAGAGTCAAGGAATTGGATATTGCGGTTGAATTGCAGGAGATCGAAATTGGGATTGACGGAGCGAAGAAAGATTGCTTCTTTTGGATGTGGTTGAAACTGAGATGGGAATTGGAGATCTTGGAAGTGGGGATGTTGAGAATTGAAGAGAAGAAGGCTGTTGAGGCGGTCATTGTTTGTTATTTTGGGGGAAGATGATTTTCAATTGAGGGTTGTGGTGTGGCGTTAGAGTTTTATACGTTTATCCACTACAACTGCAAATGTATGGGTTATAGTTATCCACTACATATGGATTAAAATTTTGTTTAAATCACATACCCTTTTTTAGCTTTTATCTAATTTAGAGTAGTAGTTTCGTAAACAAGTACTCCCTCCGTTCCCTCATAGTTGAGGTGGAACTTTTCGGCACGGAGTTTAAGAAATGAATGTTGAGTATGTTAAATAAATAGATAAAAAAGTAAGAAAGAGAAAAAGGTAGAGAGAATAAAGTAAGAAAGAGAAAAAGGTAGAGAGAATAAAGTAAAAAGTGAATAAAGTAGAAAGAATAAAGTTACTATATATGGAAATGACTCAACCAGTGGCGGACGCAGGATTTTAACGATGGGGGGTCCAAAAATAATTTTAAAAATAAAATACAAATATAAAAATAAAACAATAATGTTTAAATATTAAAGTCAAATACAATCATATCATAACATTTCTCTTCTATTTTTCATCTTCTGAAATCGCTGCATAATAGTTTCATTACTAACATAAACAAAGACATCCTTTTCAATGTAAGGAACTAAGCAATCATGTAACAGTTGATCTCCCATACTATTACGTAGAGTACTCTTGATGATCTTCATTGCTGAAAAAGCTCTTTCCACTGAGGCAGTAGCAACCGGCAAGATCAATGACAACTTGACTAACAAATAAACCAATGGAAAATTTTCATGCTTTCTTGTAGAAACCATCTTCTTAGCAAGACCACCAATCCCAAATACTTGTGAAAAATTTTCATCTATCCGCACATCAAAAATAAAGCTTTCAAGTTGATTTTCAAGCTCTTTCAAAGCAACTCCAGAAAATTCTGATGGATAATAACTAGCAAGACGAAGCAGCTTCTCCAAATCAAACGCAGAAAATGAATCTCTAGGATCAAAACATGCCATACATGAAAGTAAGTCCGTGTTAATTTCACCAAAACGATGGTTTAACTCTTGAGCTTGCATGTCAATCACAGAACAAAATATCTCAACTCGACAATAGTGGAGATTCTTCCTTTTTTCAGCTCTACGGTTTGCTTTTCCTCGAGGCACAAACTCATCTTCCATGTCAAGGACATTTATCTCATATTTGTTACAGAACTCAGAAACTTCATTAAGCAAACCCTCCCAACCTTCTTCCCTCAACATTTGCAAACGTGCTTTTGCTACCTTGACAAGATTCATTGCATTGACAATGTCTTGATCCTTTTTTTGTAGCACTTGAGATAGTTCATGTGTGATTCCCAAGATTTGCATCATAAGATGTAACACAAAGACAAACTCAAAGAGATTAATTATTGCTGACACATCATTAGCTTCAGCCCTATGTGGATACTCACGAGAATTCTCTCCCACATATACAAGAACATCATTAATCGAAGAAAACAATTGCATCAAGTTGATAAGAGTATCATAATGCGAACTCCAACGAGTATCTCCAGGCCGCTTTAACGCCATCTCTTGATTCAATCCTCTCCCGGTATAAATTTCATCACTTGCAATCCGCTCTAAAATTTTCTCTCTCTGCTTTTCTCTAAGTATATCTCTGCGCTTACAAGAACTTCCAATAACATTACACAAACGGTTGACAGTATTATAAAAAGACCCAATACTTGTATGCTTTTTGGCAACAACGACAATTGTGAGTTGAAGCTGGTGAGAAAAACAATGTACATAATAAGCACTAGGATTTCTCCTAAGTATCAAACTTTTCAACCCATTGAATTCTCCTCTCATGTTGCTTGCACCATCATATCCTTGTCCTCTCAAACTAGATACACTTAAGTCATAAGTAGATAACAAAGAATCAAGTGCCTTCTCCAGTGAGGTCGCAACCGTGTCACTAACATGCACCACACCAAGAAAACGTTCCATAACACATCCATTCTTGTCCACATATCGCACCACAACACTCATTTGCTCTTTGACAGATATATCTCGACACTCATCAACTAATATGGAGAAAAAATCATTTCCCATATCTTGTACAATGACTTTTGTTGTCTCAACAGCAAATGCATTTATGATGTCTTTCTGAATTCTCGGTGATGTTAGTTTGAGATTGTCAGGAGCATTTTTTAGTACAACACTAGATATCTCATCGCTGCAAGAGGAAATAACTTTCAAAAGCTCAAGAAAGTTACCTTGATTTAAGGATCCTTCAGACTCATCGTGTCCGCGAGAAGGCATTCCTTGCATGATAAGATAACGAAGGCAAACAACCGTTGCATTTAATCTGCAGCGATAATCAAGCTTCGATTGTGTTGACTGCTTTGATATAGAGACTTCAATGTGTTGAGCTTGATTCATCAAATCCTGACATGCTAATCTACACCTATTATGA
Organism: Salvia hispanica; assembly: GCF_023119035.1. Classification (NCBI taxonomy): domain Eukaryota; kingdom Viridiplantae; phylum Streptophyta; class Magnoliopsida; order Lamiales; family Lamiaceae; genus Salvia; species Salvia hispanica. Next base: position 41,370,629 of record NC_062968.1, read on the forward strand.
GCACTTGTATGATTTCCAACATGATCTCTTAACCTTTCTTTCTTGTTCCAAGTAGTAAATCCCTTTGATACAAAGGCATCTTGTCCATTTCCGTGGAGTCTTGAGAAAAGATAGCAATATAAGCAGTAAGCAGCTTCCTTTGAAACACTATACTCCAACCAAGGCTTAAATTCATCAAACCAAAGTGAGACAAATTTACGTTTTCGATTTCCATTACTTGTAGAAAGGAAATTATGGTTGCGTGGTTGACATGGACCTCTTAGCAAATAAGCTCCACGAACTTGTTCTATTGAGTTTGGTGGATAACTCATTATGTCAGGTCGTTCTCCGGGATCACTTGGAAGCTTCTCCAAATCACTTTATCATTGTCTTCATTCGGTAACTCTTGAGATTGGAGAAGTGCGGGTTCATCCTCTAAATCGACTTTATCTTTGTCTTCAATCGGTAACTCTTGTGGTTGGAGAAGTGGAGGTTCATTCACTGACGAAGATGAGACCTCGGCAACAGGAGAAACTTTATTGAAATAACGATGCATTTATCTACATAAAAGAAAATGCACAATTCAGTAAATGCATATTAGAAACTTAAATTGCATCTACATAAAATAAAATGCACGATAAGTACATACATATTAGAAACTTAAATTGGAAACCACTACTAACTCATTGAAACATTACAAAATGAATATAATACTCAATTTGGCAATCCTAAATAAACAAAGTAAATAATTCTCTATAACAGCAAGATATAGAATAAAAGAGAGATGAACAAATATTATCTAAATATTATTCACAAACAAACAATCACAAACAAACAAAGTAAGATATATATTTTTAAAGCTCAAACACGAAGACACCCCATTTTTAAATAAAAAGCAATTTTCTCTTACTCTGATTTAGGAAGTGCCGAATAGTTCTACTATTCTAGGAATTGAAATTGTGAAAATGCCGTGATTTGATTCTATTGTATAAACAATAATTTTTTAAAGTAATATACAAAAGTGTATATTGGAGAAAGAGGGAGGAAGATTGCGGCGGGTGACATCTGGAGATGAGAAGAGTCCATTTAACTCACATAGGTTAACCACAATATAATATTAATTAATATTTAATTTAATTTTAATGTGAAATTACTAAAATACCCCTGATTTTTTTTGAAAATGTTGGGGGTCCCATGGGCCCCCCATGCCCCTTCTTATGTCCGCCTCTGGACTCAACTATAAGGGAACTTCCCGAAATGGAAAAATGACTCAATGAAGGAACGGAGGGAGTACTTACTCCGTTTGAAACTGAATCGATTCAATCCTTTTTTTTCTCTATTTAACAAATATTTAATACTAACACTTATTTTTTTTCATACTAATTAAACACATTAATTAACAACTTCTAAAATTTCGTTACGACTAAGAAATATACTATTATTTTAGTCGGGATGAAAGGAGTACTCTTTCTCTTCTCGGACTTTGTGAGACATTCAATTTTAGCACAACAATTTACGAAGTAGTGTTATTGTATTAAATTGTACTCAACTCCTCCGAAAAAAGTAAAGTATCATTTTCAGTACGAAATTTTATATTGTGTTGTTTTAAGTCTTTCCTCCATCCATAGAATTACGTCAATCGCGGATAACACGAGTTTCAATGAGTAATTAGTAAAGTAAGAGATAAGAACAAAATGTAATTGAAATAATGTTAATGATGGTGAGACACACATTATTAGTGGTGTTTGTTAATAGAATTGACCTCATGCTAAGATTTTGCTCAATTAAACTTGCCTAAATTATTGAAAGTATTCAAGAATAATAATCAATGTCACTATTGTGATTAATATTCAAATATCATTCCAATTTGAAGCACATATTCCAGTGTTTAAGATATTTTATGTTCATTAAGTAATTAATCTTGTTGATCAGCTTAATATAATTAATTTTTTTTATCCAAAATGTGTTAATATTCTGAAAGACCATTATTTATTGTACTTGAATAAATTATACTCTAACTGTTCCAACTAAGTTGAGGCGTTTCTTTTAGACACAAGATTAAAAATTATATTAAATGGATTAAATGAAGATAAAGTAAAACAAGAGAGAGTAAAATGATAAGTCGTATTCTAAGCCTTGGTTACTGGTCAGTATGTCGTGAAATGCATGTATTATCTGCAAAACAGTTGCTTAAGTGTGCAGGATTGAAGGATCCAAGTCAGTAGGAAACGATTCAGGTGACGCAAGTGAAAAGGGCGCCAGAAGGGTGCGATACTGACCAGGATGCATGCCAGATAAAAGGCTCGAGATGGAGAAGGAGGATAGCTGGGATGATCATTGACAAGGGCAAAAAGGTCAAAACGCGGGAGAAGTCTACCCTAAAAGCAAGGGCAAGCCTCCCTATAAAAGAAGCCACTTGAGAGAGAGAGAGAGGAGTTGAGTTCGGAGTTTGACAATCACACTTAGTAGAATTCTCTCTAGAAGATCCATCTTTCAGCATTATCCCACCTCTCATTCCTCGCCACAGCCATGGTCACTTGACGTCCAGAGTTTGCCGGAGAAGTCATCAGTCCGCCGTTCCAGCCAGTTATCGTAGCAGTGTAGTAGTATCATCGCCCGGAGTGGCAAAAACAATCTTTATCGCTTTCTTAGTTTAAAGTTTACTTGTTTTCATCGTTAGTTATTTGCAAACACTCATCGTTGTTGCTCTTTCGAAGTACCTTGTTATTTTCCGACATTTGCATTATGAAGTTTCTATTTCGCATGTCACTTTGGTTCGAGTTTGCTTCATTCTGCCTAGGAAAGTTAGATTTAGTCATTGCTTTCAATTTCTAAGTGTTTTCTGATCGAGAGTTGTTGATTCAAAGTGTAGCTATGTTTAGCCAAGTTTTCGTGCATGAGTTCTTTTCTGCGTTGTGATTACCACCTTGCATGTCAGTCAGTAGAAGTAAAGTTGCAGTTTTACCGTTTAATTTAAGTTTAAGCATTTTAATCGATGGATTTTGAGTTTGAATTTATGAATCTGAAGTTTTAGTTATGGTGTCTGTGTTCATATGATTTTTGTCAATACTTGGTGAGGAAGAAAACGTCAAAATCAACTTTATTTGGACCACTTTTACTTTTAAGTTACTTTTACTTTTGTTCCCTACTTTTCAGATGTACTATCCAGACCTGTCAGAGAGCCCCAGCCAACAGATATACCTTGTAGCCTAAATTTCCTCTTTTAGTAACTGTCCACTTTCCATATGTCTCTGATACACCTTGTCCCCTATTTTCACGAACACTCCCACATGTCTGTTATTTTCCCGCCTACTAGTCAGTAGAGTACCACCTTTATTTCCCGTCTAGGTAAAATCTCAACCCAAGCGTGGTAGCTAACCAAAACACCCAGGAAAGTCACCACAGTTATCAAAACGTGTCCATCCTCGTGGGATTCGACCCTTACCTCCATTATACTAGCCAGTAGAAATGGGTTGAGGAAATTTGTTTGAAGCCAGGTCCCGGTTATCGTACCAACGACTCAGCTGGGTCGGGAATCACTTCCTGATCAGTTGGATACACTCCAATTCACATACGAAAACCACTAGGACAAAGAACCTGCACTTCAAAATGGCGCCGTTGCCGGGGATGGATGGCGTTCATACTTGTTATTGTGTGTGATCTTTTTGGTGTACATACTGTTTATAATTTTTCTTTTCTTTTTGTTTTCAGTTTATGAGAAGTGGCTCGGCTCCTGGCCAGTGGAGACCAAGGATACTTCCCCGAGGAACAATACTCGTTACCACTCGTTCTGGCCTGTCGACGGCACTGTCCGACCTAGGCACGAGTAGCGACGAAGAAAAAGAGGAGCTAGAGTACCAACTCCCGGAGCTTCCACCCCAACCAGTAAGAACACTAGTGAGAATGGCTGACCAAGGTGAGGACGATCCCGAGCTCGCGACACTTACCGCGCATGCCGGGAGATCCCCCACAAGCCATAGTGGTTACCCCAGGCCAAACCGCCTGTGATGTGAAACCCCACGTTATCGCAATCTTACCGACGTACTGTGGGAAGAGCTACGAGGGACCATACGAATTCTTAAATGAGTTCTGCAAAATCTGTAAGGCGCAGAGGCGGCCAGCAGGAGCGAGCGAGGATGATTACAGACTGAAAGCTCTACCTTTTGTCCTAAAGGGAGAGGCCAACACTTGGTTCATGCGCCTGCCAGCCGACTCTATCAATACATGGGCCGATTTCAAGTCAGTTTTCCTAGCCGAGTTTTTCCCGTCTTCAAAGACAAGTGCATTGAAGAGGAAAATATCGTGCATAAGGCAAGAGTATGATGAAACTCTGAGCGAATACTGGGAGAAGTACATGAGCCTTCTGGAGTCATGCCCCAACCATCGCATGAAGGAGATAGAGGTGCACCACACCTTCTATGAGGGGATGAACAAGGAAACCAAGGATCTGGCGAATTCATCATCTGGTGGTGATTTCACCCAGTTGAGAGTGAGTGAAGCCAAAAAGGTGCTACGCAAGCTGTTGAATGCGAAGAAGACGTACGACAACGCGAGAGATGGGTACAGCAGAGAAAGGGTAGCGAGTGCTTCGGCTACTGACCAGGAGGAACGGATGGACTTGAAGATGGAGGAATTAAAAAAGGAATTGCTGACTGCAATCAAGCAGAACACTCCACCACCTTCTCCAACTGGAGGCCAAGAAGCCCCAGCACTACCATATGATCAGCTGGACAACTCGCCGGATGTGGAGCAAGCGAATGCCGCAGGTTACTACAATTCCAACGGCAATTGGATTCCGGGGAAACAAAGAGATGCACCGTGGAGGGACCACCAAAATTTCCGATGGGGAGATGGAAATCAGAATCAGAACCAAAATCAGGCTCCAAATCAACCCAACCCCCAACCGAACCAATATCCCAACCGCGGACCAACAAACCCTGACTACCAATCTAACTGGGTAGGAAGGAACCAGCATCCTCAGAACCAAAACTCTCAAAACCAGAACCCGAACCCTACTTATGTGCCACCCCATCAGCGAAACAACCAAAACCAGAACCAGAACCAAAACCAGCACCAATTTAACCCAGGACCTCAACATAACACCCACCACCAAAACCAAGGTCAGTACCAGCACAACCACGATCAGTATAACCCTCCTGCCCAGTATAACCAGTACCCACCGAACCAAAACCAACAAAATTTCTCGGGCTACCAGTCAAACCCACCACCTCAGTATAACCAGCACCAGAGCTCAAACCAATTCCATCAGCCAAACAGGTCGAGGAGGTCTATGGAGGACATGATGGGGGAGATGCTTGCCTCGCAGCAAAGCATTAAAAATGACTTGCAGTCCAGTAATGAAACAATGCAAGGAATGCAAAGTGCCCAGAAGGAGCATAGGGCAAATATGGACATGATGAACAGGCAGTTGGCCCAACTCGCTAACTCGGTGGGCGAAATGAAAGGGAACTCAGGGAAACTCCCATCTACAGTCCATGTACCTGAAAAGGCAAATGTGAGCAAAATTAC
>NC_062968.1:41376236-41418747 GCF_023119035.1 Salvia hispanica
TTAACTCAACTCGTTGGGACTATAAATTATATATTTTTTCGAGTCGAAATAAACAAAATTGATTGAAATTAATATGATTTAAATTAATTAAAGTAATAATTTTATAATAATCATTATATATGAAATAATAATATCGATCGACGTCGTAACCTCCCTATTTTTCACATTTCCTCCCTCTATTTAGGCACAATTATCGTTGCATATAACCATATAATGTGAGTTTCCCATTTCCAGTTTATTACACCGAAACTTGAATCTTTTGTTTACATTTCCATAAGAAAAATCTGACATTGATTTGATATTAGCTGATGAACAATGGCGATAATGGATCTATTACGAGCATATCCCAACTTTGGTGAGCTAGCGTTTAATTCAAGAGGATTATTCCCTGGAAAATTAGGCAGCTCTTCCGCAGCTGCGTACGCCTTCAGCCTCCCTTTCGCTTTTGGGGCTTTACTTGGGTAAGCGTGCTTATCAATTATCAATTACATGACATCTTTCTTTTATAAACATAATTATTTATGTATCTGTTAGCTAATTATTTATATGATTGTGTTTGTGAGGAGTAGCATCCTCTTCTCAACATAAGTACCATTGCTTTTTGCGTTTATGAAAAAGTGGAATAAATTTGTGGTTGAATGAAATATAGATTTGTCATCTTTTTGTTCCTTTAATTTGTTGGATGAGAACTATACCATGCTATCAAAACCACCTTTATATGCATCTCATGTATTAAATCATCTATCTAATTTTTCAAGAAAGTTTAAATGCAAACTTACTTAGAAGCCTTAATATTGTAGATGTAATGACTTTTATGCACCAAAACTTGTAGGTGGTGTGACATTAACTGGATTTTTGTGCTGACTACTAATGAAATCTAAATATACCATACCCCATGAAATGAAATGGCAATGTGCTGGTAGAGTTTTGATTTGCTGATTTATCTTTATGGAACTGAAAGTGCTTACTGAACCATTCTGAATCTCTTAGTTGAATGTACCTTTACTTGTATATGTTTCTTCAGGAATGGAGTGACGCAATATGCTTATTGCGATGTTGGTGCCACGTTAAGCGAAGATTATCTTTCTAAAATACGGGTTGCATCTGGAAAAATCTTCCAGAGTGATGCCCTGACATACACTACAAAGCAGTATGATATTCAAATGAAGCCACTTTTCTCAGCTTTCCACTGGAAAGCTCTCGCGATGACATCACTAAGGTCATTTTCGATATTCTATCTTCCTCTTCTAGAACCACACTTACGCATGGAAGAGGATGATGATGACTTCCTAGCAGATGATATGGAAGAAAACAAAATAGACTTGATGATTCCTTTTAAGAAATCAGTTAGACAAATAATGCTTGAGGTGAGAATTTCTCTATTTCCTTTCAAAACTTGAAATACGACTCTTAGGATTATTTGTGCACAGACGACAGTAATCACAACAAGACGCCTTCTTGAAAGAGTTGTAGTTTATTATGGTTCACAACGCATGGCATGGAAAATTCTCAAAGGTATTTCTAGTTGTTTTGTCGCATTAATTATAACCTATAGCTTTTACATGTTGCTTGAGTGATTGTGTATAAGAAACTATTGCAGATGTCCCCAATTCTGCCCTTCGGAAAGCTGGAAGACATATGTCGATTTTCAAATACATTTACTGTGTCGGTAGAACTACTTTTAGAGGTCATCTAAGCTTACTTTCATTTTTCATGTCATGTTGTTAACTCTAAACAATTCACCATTTCTCATTTTCATTCTCTTGATTATGTCAACAGGACATTTTGTAGGAGTTTTAGCTTCATGGATTGTTCACATTGGCATAGACATCTACCAGTTCTTTTCTTCCGTTTCCAAAGCTAGAAAAGTCATAGACACGGGCGTTGGCAAAACGAAACAAGTAAGAATTCTTAGAAGAAAGGTCTCGGGTGCCACTGTAGGGTGTTGTGCTTCACTCTTCTTCGCCTCAGTAGGGGCCGGAATAGGGGCGAGTTTAACTCGCCCTTCTGTAGGACAATGGATTGGTAAGATTCGATATTGATTGCCTAACATGACATGATTTCATACTGCATAAAATTGTTAGTCATTTTACGGTTTGTATTTTGTGTAGGAAGTGGTTTGGGGGATGTAGCAGGGCCTATTATCATCGCCTTTTGTTTTGAAAAAGCTCGTGGTGAGATCTAATGCTTCTTTCAAGATAAAAGATGATAGTTTATGTCATCCTCAACGATTACATCTAAGAAAATCATTGCATGGTTCATATTGACTTTGCACTAAGCTAGTGTACAGGAAGATAGTTAGTACTTTTATTATATATTGAATATAATTTATTTGGAAGTTTAGTGAGAATCGATATATAGGTGCACTGAATGAATAAACCTTGATTAGAATAGAACCAATATATTTTGGTTTTTCTTATTTTTGAAAGAGCATTAAAACTGTTTTGTCATATATTTTGTGATAATTCAAATTCCAATTTATTAAACGTTTTCACTAATCAAGTTGTCGTCTTATATATATTTTAATATATATTTTTGGGTTGAGTCACTTATGGCCTAATTTTTGTGGGCTCACATGCTGATTTATAACCCAATCTTCTAATATCATAGGAGCATTAACAATGCATGAGCACTGGAAGAGCATTTACTAAGAAGTACTACTCCCTTCGTATTATTTAAGATGATATATTCTCCTTTTCAGATTGTCCCAATCAAGATGATACATTTCTATTTTTAATAATTTTCTCTCTCTAATTAATACACTCAGCCACATTTTTCTCTCTCCAGTTAAATGTTCCACTCTCTTTCTCTCTCTATTTAATACTTACATCCACATTTTATTTCTCCAATTAAACACATAAACTAACAACTCCTAAAATCATGTGTCGACTAAGAAATGTGTCATCTTAGCCGAGACGGAGGGAGTACTATCTAGAGTCTCAAACCTATTATATTTATGGTCTCACACCATCGTTTCTCATTCTTTTTTTAAAAAAAAATTTATTCTCTTTATTATATATTCCTATTAAATTAATTTACAACTAAATATAAAATATTAATTTCATTGAAACAACTATTATTTGCATAATTGAAATAAAATATAGTGTAATAGAAATAAATCACTATATTTTTAAAATAAATACAAAATATTAAGGGGCTTGTTCTTTATTGAGTGGTGTAACATAGCTAGCTTCTTAACTTGGGAAATTTGTTGGTGCACCTTGACTTAAGTCATCGCTTGCAGTCGGTTAGTCATTCGTGTCCCCATCTACCTAATAAGGATTGTTTCCTCTATCATCTTTAATAATCATGTTATGTAGTATGATCCATGCATACCGGATATTATCTGCACATGCTTGAACCCTATATGGCCCATACCTTTATTTATTGTGAATCATGCTTAAAGCGCGCTGAATGTACATTCCATATCTTATGTCACATACGATAAACTTGTTGTTTTGTACTCCCTGTGTTCCTTTGTTGTAGGGGTTTTCATTTTGGTAAGGGATTTAAGAAAAATTGTGTTAGAGAGTTAAGAAAAATGGATATTAAAGTAGGAAAGGAAAAAGGTAGACAGATGAAGAGAGAATAAAGTAAAAGAGAGTAAAGATTGTTGCTTTTTACTAAAAAAAGGAAATGACTCAGCTGTAGTGGGACAACCCAAAAGGAATACGACTTAGCTACAAAGGGACGAAGGGAGTAGTTTTTAATTAGTCGATTGATGTGCTCATTGTTGAGTTTTATAGCTCGAATCTTGTTTTCGGTCCATTACATACGAATTGATTAAGTGACGAGTTTGTTGAATATATGTAGAGGAATAGATTAAAAAAATGGCAAAATAATGGACGCTGGAACCAGTGACTTCTACCCTACCGGGTACGGTGCGCAAAGGCTGCGAAGCCACCTAAAAGGCCCTATATTATGGCAATCAAATTCTTATTAATAGGACGAGATCTAGGGTATGTAAAATTGATCAGCTATCACATCACTCACACCAGATAAGAGAACAGAGAATCAGATATTTCATTCATCCCAAAAGTGAAGACGAAGAGATTCCTTCGATCAAGGGTGTAGTTAGCTTGAGCTTTTCAATGTTTTCATTTGATTGTTCTTCTACTTTTGTTATGAATATGTGTGATTAAATCTTTTGTAGAAATCTAGGGGGAGATACAGTGACTCGTATGTTTAATTGATCTTCGTTTCCATGCGTTGGCTTTGTAGTTATTTCGATTATTTCAGTTTTTTATTGATTTGATTGATCATCTCGTGAATGCATATTAACTTTGCTATATAATTGAGAGATGAGTAGCTTAGTATGAAAATGAATAATCGGCCTTAACCGATAATAGTCGAGAGATTTGAGCTTTTAAGTGAAGAATTAAATCCCATAAGCTTTTATGGGTTGTTAATTTAATTCTAGAAGGAGACTTCAGTTTTAAGTTGCGATTTACAATTTGTGTTTTAAGAGAAGACATAATTTCATTTTAGTGATAGCTTAATAATTCTTAAGACTCTTGTTAGACATAGAATTAGATATTGAATAATTATTGTTATCGAACTGATTAGATTTTGTTTCATTTTTGTTGTTGAATTTCATACTTTAATTGTTCCAAGTTTTATATACCTATATGTTAAGTAGAGTTAGGGATGCAAAACGCATGGAGAATAAGACTGAACGGAGAATTAAGAAATCCTAGTTTATGTGAAAAACGAAAATAATATTATTAATCAAAGTCTATCATTTAAGATCAACGATGAAGCCTTTATATAGTATGAGGCCTTTTGGGGAGTACCCCAAGCGCAAAACCGTGAGGGCGTTGCCCAAAGCGGACAATATCATACTAATGTGGAGTTCGGGTGTGCACCACCGAGACCCTATAGTGGTATCAGAGCCCATTTATACACTTGCAACTCTTGTTCATTCTCCAATGTGGGAATTGTTTGCCCTGAACTAATTTTCACCATTATTAATTGGATTGATCGCATGTAAATATTATCGGTAGCAACCCGATAAACCCGCTGGGCTAGCCCGAAACCCGAGTTTTTAGGGTTAGAGTTGAACTTTTATAACCCGAAAGAAATCATAACCCGACCAGCTCACACCCGATTGACCCGCAACCCGGTGGGCCGACCCGATTGACATCCCTAATTGCGGGGGTGTGGAAGATAGGTCCAGATGATGCAATGCGGAATTTTTTATTTTTTATTTTGTATTTTCTTCTATAAATACACACCACTTTTACTTCTCATTTCACACCTATCACTCCACTCTCTTCCCCCATCAATTTCTTTCTAAAACTCAAGTATGAATCTTGGTGGTTTCCAAAATCCGAATGGCCCCGACGGATTGCCGATGTTCGGCGGTGGTGGTTCCCAGTGGCCGAGTACAGAACCAGACGATTACCGGCTATTCGATACGTGGGTTCCATGGAGTCTGATCCTAACACGCAGTACGATCTTGATTTCACCACAGATTCATACGGGCTCGACGACATGGAGCCGAGCCCCGCCGCCCAGTCAAGAAAGAAAGAAAAAACAAAGGTTAGAGCTAAGAAGTTGTCCCAGCGAAGGTCAACCAAGAATATGCCCCAGGGAGTCGAACTACAACATCAAGGAGACCATCCTTCTGACAAAGTGATGGGTTGATATTTCGAAGGACCCGGTGTTCTCCAACAACCAAAGGTAAGTCGCGTACTGGGAGTGAATTGCTGAACGCTACAACGAACAAAAGTCGGCGGCGGCGTACAAGCGTAAGAGGGAGTAAGTAAAGAGAAAATAGAGGATATTTTAGTGACATGATATTTTAGGAGTAAGTAAAGAGAAAATAGTGGAGAGAGATATTCATTTTCAAATATAGAAAATGGACATCTTGAGTGAGACAAACTAATTAAAAATGAAAGATGAACATCTTAAGTGAGACAGATGAAGTATGTTATTCATAATTACCACTATTACAATCCCCTCGACCCAAGGAAGATGACCCCTTCCTTGGGCGACACAAGAATTTATGCAACTTTATTTTGTGTGTAAAGTGGAGAAAGTAAAATAAGAGAGAGTGAATAAAGTAGAAAGATAAATGTTTTCATTTTTAGTAATGAGTCATTGGGACAAATTAAATGTTTTCATTTTTAGTAATGAGTTATTGAGACAAATCAAAAAGAAAAATGTGTTATTTCAATAGAACGGAGATAATATTTAATTTATAAAACACATCAAAAATTAAAATATTTAATTTATAAAACACATCAAAAATTAAAATTAAAATATTTAATTTATAAAACACATCAAAAATTAAAATCAAATCATACCTTGACTTTGTTTTTGCAAATGAGAGAATATTAATTTATAAAACACATCAAAAATTAAAATCAAGTCATACCGTGACTTTTTTTTTGCAAATAACCAGTCAAATAGCCCTCCATGAAAACAAAAAAAAAGTGTAAATATTTCACCAACTCAAGGAGACTAATTCTTTTAACGAAAGCTCTAATATACAATAGCGATTAGGAAATGATGTTCCATAAAAAATAGTTTATTTCTAACATATTCTAATATTTTTTCTCACTAGTTACTCCCTCTATTCACTATTAGAAGTCTCATTTCTTGGTGATACAGAATTTTAAGAAATATTAAGAAAAATGAGTGAAATATGAGTTCAACTTGTATATATTAGTTATAAATGAAATGTGAGTAGAATATGAGATCCTATTACCATTAATAGATAAAATAAATCAAAATTCCTATTCACAAATAAACTACAATAAAAAAACGAGACTCCTATAAAAAAACGAGACTCCTATTTATAAACAAAAGGATATATATTAAAACTCGTTCCGTCCCGAATATCTTTATATGTAGTGTGTGCTATGGAGCATTAGTTGAGAAGTCGCACTCATAATTTTGAAGTCCATAGTATTATTAATAAAAGTGTACAAGCATTTGAAACGCAAAGTACAATTGCTGTAATGTAGTGTCGGTGGTGTAATTATAAATGAACTGCTTCTCTCAAGAGATAGATTAGCATAGCTGCTGGCCTGTCGTATTCGTCCCTTCCACGCCATTTTTATACATTTATTTATACACTCATTAACAGCTACACAAACGGACCTTTATATCATCTCTCTCTCTCTTAGTGAGAAAAAGCGGAAGAGAGAATAGCTACTGTTTCTACTCGCTCTGCTTTGCATTTGGATCGGCTGCGGTCTCGATCTGTTTCTCTTGATTCGAGTTGAGATTGCGCGGTGAGCTTCTGCTTTTTGCAATAACCAGGAATGCGAGAATTGGCGTTTCACTAGATGTTTCAGTTATTTTTATGATTTACTACTACTATTTAATTTTAATTGCAAGTAATTTTGATTATTTAATTGAGTTGAGAGTCAAATGAATTAGCAATAAACGTGCTGAATCTGAGTGTCGGCAGTTTTTGTTGTAAGTTTTCTCGGTGTAGATCTAATCTCTGTGAAATGACGAGTTCCGAGGGGTTGAGACACACCGTTTTGCACCTTTTCAGATGTTAAATTCAGAGTGAAGCTTTGCAATTGGCTGATTTTGATCCGTCGCTCTTCACCGAGGCTAACTGACAATGGAACCTGAAGCAGAAGTCAAGGTTGGTATGAGTGTTGTTGATCAATATTGGATGCGTGATTAGGTTTTCTATCTTCTCATATGCTTGTAATTTTTTAGTGTGAGGAATACCATGTTCCATTTTTAACTTATTTACTTCATTCGGTTGGTAGGGGAAGACTTTGAAGACCATTGGCAGCCAGGTCTGTCAGATCTGTGGGGATGATGTTGGTTTGACTGCCAACCATGAGCCATTTGCTGCATGCGATGTCTGTGCGTTTCCAGTTTGCAGGCCTTGCTATGAATATGAGAGGAAGGATGGAAATCAGTCTTGCCCTCAGTGCAAAACCAGATACAAGAGGCATAAAGGTTTCATCCTCTTTCAATTAAGAATGGATCAGATGGAGGAAACAATAAGAGTTTCATCGCATATTGCTAAATTTTGTTGCAACATAACTTTTTTATATAAAACTATATTGAAGTGCACAAATTGCTAAAAACATCTGTAAGGCTGTCAAAGGTTTTTTTTTTGGTAATAAATCTATTCCCCCTAAAATCAGGTCAGGTATATATATAATTAACTACAAAATATTGATTGATCATGTTCGGAAAAACAGCTGTTATAACTAGAATATTGACCCGTTAACTCTGAGGGGATTTGCAACATATGTGAAAACTATGTTGGGAATGGTCATAGGTCTTGAAAGATTCCACATGCTAAACCCAACAGTAGATGAAATAATGGGATTGAATATTGTGGATTCTGCAATTACTTGTTATTTATATGTTAGTAATTTAAAACTGTAATGGAAAGCTGTATTCCTTGAATGGTTTAGTAATAAGTATGCTTTTTGTTTCATTTTTAGAGGGGACATCATCTTAATGTTTTAGAACGTGCAGGTTCTAACTCAAATGTCGTAAAAGATTTCAGTATTTGGTGTTGTCACATCTAGTTTGAATATTATTATGTTTTTTGTTGTATAATGTAATGATTATAGCATTAAGAAAAACACTGTATATGATTGTTATTGGTTATCTAGCTGTAATGTACTGTATGGTATTATGCCTAAATATACAAATATGTTCCTAAAGTAATTGAAACACTGAAAGCTCTACATGTATGGATGACCATTATTCAGGTTAATTTGTTTTTGGGAAAATTAATGCTGTTTCAGCAAATAGAAGCCCAAAAGAAATGGCTGCTGTACTTTAAGACATAATTATTAGTGACTTACGAAACACTGAAAATTTTATTTCCATCACAGCCAAAATCTTTTTTCTGAAAATGAGTTTTGACACTCTTAAACAGGGAGTCCTGCAATTCATGGTGATAGTGAAGAGGATGGTGTTTCTGATGATGTTGTTGATGATATCCATTACTCTGAAACTCAAAGTGACAAGCAGAAAATTTCAGAGCGAATGTTGAGCTGGCGAGTTAATCATGGAGAAAGTCTTAATGCACCAAAGTATGACAAGGAAGTCCCTCAAAACCACATTCCATTGCTTACGAATGGAACAGATGTAAGTTTTGATGCTTTTGGATCACTGTAGTCTACTGTTATATTGTGCAGTCATGTATTATGGCATACCAACTTTCTCTTTGTTATGCAGATCTCTGGGGAACTATCTGCTGCATCACCAGGGCGCCTTTCAATGGCATCTCCTCCTCCTGGAGGCGGTGGAAAACGTATACTTTACTCTGTTTCAATTCCTTCAATAAATCGTAGCATTTCATTTGTTCTGTTAGTCCTTCAATAAAGCTTCTTCCATGTGTAGCCAGGATTGTGGATCCAGTGAGGGAGTTTGGATCTCCAGGCTTAGGCAATGTTGCCTGGAAAGAAAGAGTGGATGGCTGGAAAATGAAGCAGGAAAAGCCTGCTATTCCTATGACTACTAGCCATCCTCCTTCTGAAAGAGGAGTGGGAGATATTGATGCGAGTACTGATATTCTTGTCGATGACTCTCTGCTGTAAGTTTATTATTTTTATATCCAGACATTATGCAGTTTATGCTTGAGTAAAAACTTTGATGATATTTGTGAATTCCATAGAACACCATATCTTGCTATCATGTGGCAGCAAAAAATGACACTATGTTTTTTGTTGCATGAAAGTCATTCTCCTTCTGATACTTTTCTTCTTGGTGTAGGAATGATGAAGCCCGACAGCCCCTATCAAGGAAGGTTTCTATTCCGTCATCAAGGATAAACCCTTACAGGATGGTTATTGTATTGCGGCTGGTTATTCTATGTATTTTCTTGCACTATAGAATAACGAACCCTGTACCCAATGCATATCCATTGTGGCTGATTTCTGTGATTTGTGAGATTTGGTTTGCTATATCCTGGATTCTGGATCAGTTCCCAAAATGGCTTCCTGTAAACCGTGAAACGTATCTTGACAGGCTTGCTCTGAGGTGAGAAATTTCACACGTGTTTGCATATTTGGCTTCATTATATGTTCATCCCTGCTAAAAGTTTTTGCGCATATAGTACGTAGATAGGGCAGTGCCTTTGTTTGGTTCTGCTACATTTATTCCGCTAAGCCCTTATATATTTAGTTCTTATATTCCCACAAACACACACTTTTGTTCTCACTGGAAATTACTTTTCCTGTCTGGTTTTGAAAACTACGTTAATAATATGTATTGTGTAACAGATATGACCGTGAAGGAGAGCCATCACAACTAGCTTCTGTTGACATATTTGTCAGTACTGTTGATCCTCTGAAGGAGCCTCCTCTCGTTACAGCTAATACTGTTTTGTCCATTCTTGCGGTAGACTATCCGGTGGACAAGGTTTCTTGTTATGTTTCTGATGATGGGTCTGCCATGTTGACGTTTGAAGCTCTATCAGAAACATCAGAATTTGCAAGGAAATGGGTTCCTTTCTGCAAAAAGTACAGTATTGAGCCACGGGCTCCCGAATGGTACTTTGCTCTGAAGATTGACTACTTAAAAGATAAAGTCCAGCCATCTTTTGTGAAAGACCGTCGGGCTATGAAGGTGAAAATTTTGTTCTACCAGAATTTACCTTCACATTTGGTCAAGCGTCTTATTTCTCTTCTCTGCATTTGTACTATAGAGAGAATATGAAGAATTTAAAATTCGTATCAACGCTCTCGTATCCAAGGCTCAGAAAGTTCCTGAAGAAGGTTGGGTCATGCAAGATGGTACACCTTGGCCTGGAAATAATACAAGGGATCACCCTGGAATGATCCAGGTAAGAAGATAACTGGAGGTTCTATCTTGTAAAGTGTCAATGCTTCTTTGTACAGTATAGGCATGCTCATTTGATATGCAAAGACCATACATTTTTAATTGTTTACATGTTCCTATTTATTTGGTTTTAAAGCAAGAGGCATGTTATGTATGTTTTCCCTCGACTAACATGTACTCCGTTGCATTCATGTAAAGTTCCTCATATATATCTTGTTCACAGGTTTTCTTAGGCCAAAGTGGTGGTCTTGACAGTGATGGTAATGAGCTTCCTCGATTAGTATATGTTTCTCGTGAGAAGCGTCCTGGTTTCCAGCATCACAAGAAAGCTGGTGCCATGAATGCACTTGTAAGTAGTCAAATGATGTATTTTTGAACATTTAGTTTTCCATGCTGCAATTGAACATTTAGTTCACCATGCTGCAATTGAACATTTAATTTACCATGATGTATTTTTGGCATAATTATGTACTATACTTACAGGTTCGTGTGTCAGCAGTTCTTACCAATGGACCTTTCTTGTTGAATCTCGATTGTGATCATTACATTAATAACAGCAAGGCGTTGCGTGAAGCAATGTGCTTTTTGATGGATCCGAATCTTGGGAAATATGTTTGCTATGTTCAATTTCCACAGAGATTCGATGGTATAGACAGGAGCGATCGATATGCCAACCGTAACACTGTCTTCTTTGATGTGAGTTTCAAGTGTTTCTAGTCATTACAGTCCTTATAATCCATTTGATACAAGTTTTGTTTTCGGTTACCTATCTAACTCATTTGAAATGTTCCTTTTTCGCTCACCAGATTAACTTGAGAGGTTTGGATGGTATTCAAGGCCCTGTATATGTGGGCACTGGATGTGTCTTCAACAGAACAGCTTTGTATGGTTATGAGCCTCCTCACAAACCTAAGAATAAGAAGGCTCGGTTGCTTTCTTCGTGCTTTGGTGGATCAAGAAAGAAAAGTTCCAAGTCAAGTAAGAAAGGTTCAGATAAGAAGAAATCTAGCAAGCATGCTGATCCTACTGTTCCAATCTTCAGCTTGGAGGATATAGAGGAGGGTGTTGAAGGTATGCTCTCCTTGCAACTATTAGCTCAAAAATTGTCGCTGCTCATTTATCCTCTAAGCTCATATGGATTATTTTCTTGAAAGGGATTGTTGCTGTTCTACTGTTTATGAACATAGTTCACCTTTCCCCCCTTGAGTCATAATACTTAAAATTATTGCTGTGATGATTCTGCGTTAGATAGTGGTTCTTGCATGGCAAGGAGACAGAAATTGCTGACATCATGAAAATTTCAAGTTTAACTCAATTTGTTATATGCCCTTTTGTTGATTGAACCAGGTGCTGGATTCGATGATGAAAAGTCATTGCTCATGTCCCAGATGAGCTTGGAGAAAAGATTCGGTCAGTCAGCTGTTTTTGTTGCATCTACTCTGATGGAGAATGGTGGTGTGCCTCAGTCTGCCACACCAGAGACTCTCCTGAAAGAGGCTATTCATGTCATTAGCTGTGGGTATGAAGATAAGTCAGAATGGGGAACTGAGGTACGTGTCCTGTACTTCATCTACAGTTCTATGTTGGATTAGATTCTGTGTACTGTGTGCCTTACTGATGCCCTATAAAGCATGTTATCCCATTTTCAAATTAGTTTATTCTGCAGCAGCAAATGCTAGTTACACTACGGGCTCTTCCAAAGACAATTTAGTAATTATTAAAGCTGAAGTTAGCGAGGGTACTGTCGTGAAAAAATTAAAACCCCGAGCTCGAGGATGTAGTTATGCTATAAAAGGCTACCTGTCATATAACTATTGCAGTGAAAGATAGTATCTTTAGATATATATCTAGTTACTAAAACAATGAAATAGCAGGATGCCTGTTGTACGGTTATAACCTAACGATATCCACACTCCACACAATCTAACTTAGGACTTGGACTTCGTGATATTGCTTCTATTAATATATTGATAGCTTTACACTGACTCTTCAATGTTATTGTCAATAATTATTTAATGTCCATCAAATGCTTACTTGTATTAAATGATATTTTCTTCTAAAATTAGTCCTTGTCCAATAGAACTTCTTGTGAGACTAATTTTTCCCTCATGTATGCAGATAGGATGGATCTATGGTTCTGTCACAGAAGATATTCTTACAGGATTTAAAATGCATGCACGGGGCTGGCGATCAATTTACTGTATGCCTCCAAGGGCGGCCTTCAAGGGATCAGCTCCAATTAATCTTTCTGATCGATTGAATCAAGTGCTTAGGTGGGCCTTGGGATCCGTGGAGATTCTCTTTAGCAGGCATTGTCCAATATGGTATGGGTATAAAGGAAGGCTAAAATGGCTAGAGAGATTCGCATATGTTAACACCACGATTTACCCGATCACTTCCATTCCTCTGCTATTATATTGTACATTGCCAGCTGTCTGTTTGCTTACTGGGAAATTCATCATCCCACAGGTATGTCTCAAAAATTCTACATCTCTTGTGGAAGCTGAGAAACATGTTTTAAACCATATATTTTGATTTACAGATTAGTAACCTTGCGAGTATCTGGTTTCTTTCCCTCTTTCTCTCTATCTTTGCCACTGGTATACTGGAGATGAGGTGGAGTGGTGTCGGAATTGATGAATGGTGGAGGAACGAGCAGTTCTGGGTCATTGGAGGTGTCTCAGCTCATCTGTTTGCTGTTTTCCAAGGTCTGCTCAAAGTTCTGGCTGGAATAGATACAAATTTCACTGTCACGTCCAAAGCTGGAGATGAAGAAGGAGATTTCACTGAGCTTTACATGTTTAAATGGACAACTCTTCTGATTCCTCCAACGACTCTTCTCATTGTAAACTTGGTCGGAGTTGTTGCTGGAATTTCCTATGCAATCAACAGCGGGTACCAATCATGGGGACCGTTGTTTGGGAAATTGTTCTTTGCCTTCTGGGTGATCGTTCATCTCTACCCCTTCCTCAAAGGTCTAATGGGGCGGCAGAACCGTACTCCCACCATTGTCGTGGTGTGGTCGATTCTTCTTGCTTCGATCTTCTCATTGCTGTGGGTCAGAGTTGATCCCTTCACTACTAGAGTCACGGGCCCAAAGGTCGAAGAGTGTGGAATTAACTGCTGATATCCACTTCTCAGAATTTCGATGGACATCTTTTTGTCTGTGATTTTCTTTTAGAGAGAGAGATAAGAAAGCTACGGTGTGTGTCATATATTTATCGTAAATTGATCAAAATGTTTGTCCATTGTCTGTTAGAACTTGTACGCTCTCAAAGCATAATTATATTGCATTAATTTATTTTTTCAATTCGTTTCTATAGCTGGAGTTACCAATGTACTGTATTTTGTTTGGTTTTTATAGGTAGATGAAATGATGAATTGAGATTTAAAGGCTGTTGCACAGTAAATACTTATCACCCAACTCACACAATAACATCATTTTCTTTGGGAAATTTGGTTTGGTTTGTCTACAGCTAATTCTACGTAGCCTTAAATGCAATCACTATTAAATGCTGACATCAAGTTTAAAGTTGTGAGCACAATTCTTGTACAACTCTATGAAATGAATTACATTTAAATAATTTTATGTTTTTGTTGAACATTAGTGGTGTTTCTAAGTTGCATTTTAGAGAAGCATTTTTAAATGTGTGTAAATTATCGGTATGGTGTAATATCTTATCAATAGATTTCGATAAGGTAACAATATGAATTTTCATATATCTCAGCATAGTTAAATGTGGACATCTTGAGTGAGATGGATGAAATACTCCCTTTGTCCATGTATAGTAGATTTATTTCCATTTTGAGCACTTGTTTTGAAAAAATGATACTCCCTTCGTCCCACAAGTATATGCACTCTTTCATTTTTAGTCCGTTCCACAAGAATATGCAATTTCTTAATTTGGAAACGTTTTTCTCTCTAATGAGGTGCGACTCATTCTCCAATTAACAATACTTTAATTACTTTTTCTTTATACTTCTCTCTTACTTTACCAATTATGCACTAAAATTCGTGTCCAACAAAAAGTGCATATTCTTATGGGACGGATGGAGTAAAAAATAGTTTAAGTGAAGAGAGAATAAAGTAAGATTCTGAATAATTACAGAAGACTCTTCTCTATACTATCCACTCCATTATTTTACTCTACTATAGAGGCACGAATGGAGTGTTATTTCCGTTTCGCTATAAGTGAAGTATTTCTTGTGAGCATAAAATTTAAGAAATATTTCCGTCATTCAATTATAAGTGAAACGTATTACTTTTTAGGTTGTCCCAGTATAAGTAAGATAATTTCTTTTTAAGATAAAAAATAATATTTTATCTCTTTTACTTTATTTTTTTTTCTTTAATTTTTTTTCACTCCTAAAAGTACATGGATTGGAGGGAGTACATGCAAATCAAAATAACGAGAAATCAAGCGTGACGTAAATATGTTAATATTATTGGTTTCAATAAGCGCCTCAATGTTAAACGTACGCGTTCATGTGTTCCACATTCGGGTTTTACAATTTTGTTTGAAGTAGGGATGTCAATCGGGCCAGCCCATCGGGTTTCGGGCCAATCCTATTCTGGTTGCGGGTCAATCGGGTGCGGGCTAATCGGGCTGTGATTTTTTCGGGTTATAAAAGTTCAACCCTAACCCTAAAACTTCTGGTTTCGGGCTAGCCCATCGAGTTAATCGGGTTGCTACCGATAAAATTAACATGTGTTCAATCCAATAAATAATGGTGAAAATTAGTTACAATTATAAAATATAAAATATTTAATTATGATAAATTTGAAATATATGCTTAAACTCAAACATAAACTTGAGCAAATACTAATATTTGAGATTTATGCAAAATAAAACATAAACATCAAGAAATTTTAAAGCATGTTTTAGAAATTTAAATATATTTTTTTAGTGAATTTGAAGTTTCTAATTTATATATCTATTATTATGTTAATAAAAATTTAATATATAATTTATATATTTAATATATAAAATTGAAAGTTATTTTTTAAGTAATCTATATTATAAAATAACCAATGAAGTGTCGAATTAGAGTCAAACAAATAGAACGATAGAAATTTTATCGGGTTTTCGGGCCAGTCCATCGGGTTTTCAGGTCTGGCCCTAACGGGTCGCGGGTTACTCGGGTGCGGGCTAATTGGGCTGTAATTTTATCGAACTAGAAATTTTCAGCTCTAACCCTGTAAATTTGGCGGGCTATTCGAGTCGGCCCACGGATTGCGCGCTACATTCACGTCCCTAGTTTCAAGTAATATTTGATCTACTGCGACTTTAGGAAATATAATAAAAGTCAGTTTCAAAATTTAGTAGATTTATGTAAAGTTTAATGATAAAATATAAAAATTAATTAAACATAAAGTTTATTATTAAAAATAAATAAAAGAATGCAAAACAAGTGTAAGCATTAATAGCTGGTTAAGAAGATACATCAGAAATTAATAGGATAATATCAATAATTCGAGAAAAGCAAAAGAGGGTATGACACGTGGCGGCTCCATACATGAGTTATAGTTAACGTGTCAAGTAGCGAGGCAACACAACAAACACTTAAATTTGTTGATCTTATCAACCCACCTAAAATCCATATGCATATATAGTAGATTTCACATATCGTTTATTATTGATTGTCCCCTTCAACACATGTACTTCTGCGCTTATTGAAAATGTCAGCCTCTGAAGAACCAATACTCGCTAGGATCAATCGTCTTGATCTCATTGTACGTCTCTCTCTCTCCCTCTAATGGAGTATTATTTATGTAATCTTCACAGCAAAAATGGAACCCTAATATAATAAAATTGAGGTTTAGTTTGCTTGTTATAGTATCAAAAGTAGGGAGGGTTTAATTTTTGATTGCAGTTGCATCAGTTGGAAGAAATTCGAGGCGATCACCACTCTCCCAAGAGTTCAAATGCATCGAGCGGACCCCTGACAAGTGATGGGCTGCCGTTTTTGTCGCCGGAGAAGCGTTGTCGGCCGGTGAAGGAGGTGATGGTCGAAGTCCAAGAGAAGGGCAACTTGATCGACAGATTGCTTCATGCCGAGGATCGAATCTTGAAGGTTACTTTTTAAACTAGCACTTCCTGAAGATAAGACCCACTTTCCTTTTTTAGTTTGTTCCAATCATGATTTATGAGCCTTGTTTACTGCTAATATATTTATTACGTAGGTGTGTTTGCAACTTGAAGAGGAGATTCATGAAAGTGAGAAGAGCAGTGGTTCAGGAGAGAGGAAGTCTCCGAAGAAGGGATTGAAGCAATTTGTCAAATCATGCGTTAAGCCCAAGCACAAACCTACCATTTTCTCTTCTTGACTTTCTCACATACTACTTGTATCGACCACAAGTTTGATTTTGTATTCCACTTTTCTACTTTTTGATTTTCTTTGTTCAGAAAGAAACCGATGCTGATGGGTTTAACTTTAATTAATTAATAGAAAGAAATACTAAACGTAAAATACTTGGGCTTCTCAAGAGCATTAATATCAAGTAATGTTTAGTTGGAAAATGGTTCTGGGCCATGAGAAATGAAAGGGTTCGATAAATAAATAAATAACTTTGGGCTAATTTAATTTAATCAATTAAGTCACTTTGGGTTTAGAAAATAATAAATTAAATGATGTGCAATTTAAATCTTGAGCCCAATCTTCTTATTCTGTCTTCAGTGACCTGCTCCCAACGTAATTTTTTATTCAGATCTGCTCCGTAAATCTCTTCAGCTGTCATCAATATGAGTAATAATCAAAAAATTAAGATCAATTAATAATGATCCTTCAGTTACCCATTTAATTGGAATTTAATCCCCAATTAACTCCCCTGATATAAGCCATATAATGAAAAAAACACACTCCGCAACCATCTTGGGGTTTCATCTCTTATATGGTATCCACTAGATCAAGGTACAGCAAATTCATCTGAGTTCGAATCCACTTTGGAAAATATGGGCACATGGCTAATCATATACTCCCTCCGTCCCCCTATTAAGAGTCACACTTTTCCATTTCGGTCCGTTCCCAATTAAAAGTCACACTTCATTTTTACCATAAATGGCAAGTAGGTCCCACGTTCTACTAACTCACTTCATTCACATTTTATTATAAAACCAATATAAAAATGTGGATCTTACATTCCACTAACTTTTTCAACCAACTTTTCTTTACATTTCTTAAAATCCGTACCCGGTCAAACTGTGACTCCTAATCGGGGACGGAGGGAGTATAATCCATCAACTGAAATGGAGGATTCTAATGAGGGGCAATATCCAACGTCAATAATGAATTAAAGGCTAAATCTAGAATCTTTAACTTATCACAAGCTTCAGAAAGTGTGTTTCAGAAATTTAACCTTCCAAAAAATTAAGGAATTAAAGGCTAAATCTAGAATCTTTAACTTATCACAAGCTTCAGAAAGTGTGTTTCAGAAATTTAACCTTCCAAAAAATTAAGAGAAAGATCTAGAACTCTGAAACATGCAGAGTTGGCCAATATGTACAGGTTTGGAGCCCGCAAGATTAATTTTGCAAATGTTCAATGCTATCAATAAAGGAAATGCTCTAAGGTTGGGCATTGATCTGTTGAGTTGATTATAAGACAAAGCTGGCATCAGAGAACAAGAACCAACTTGGAATATTCATGTAGGGTGTGAAGGTGAAGAATACACCGAGGATGAAGCGTAGGCCAACCGTCAACCACGGGCCAAGTCAAATAGGTAAGTAAGGTAAGATAACTACGTGGGCTTTGATTCCCCAATGCAATTGAACATTGAGGATTGATAAAGCTCGTTTCATGCATTTGTTTGGAAGTGAATTTATGTACTTTTGGGGAGCTAATGTGTGATTTTATGTTCAGGTGCATAGAAAATCTGCCGGATCCAGGAGATTGCACAAATCAACCGGGCAGACGGGAAATCAAGCAGATTTGAAGTGAAGTACCATAAGCCACCAAGCTGATCAAGGAGAATCACGAAGATTGCGACAGGAGCAGAAGAGGAAAAGAGAGCTTATTCCAAAGATCATGTTTAAGGGCATGAGCGTCAATTCAGAGGAAGAATGTCCTAGGATTAGAGCCTCAAACCTCCCTATATAAAGGGATTGAATTGGAAAGATGAGAGGTTGGTTCGGGAGCTCTCACTGGGAGTTCTCTTAGCTCGTTTTTAGCTCACATCACTTCAAATCTTAGCTTATAGTTTTGCGCACTTGGGAGGGGGGTTGATTCTCGCTGCTGGTGGTGTTTCTAGTTCGTTTCACCTGTGTTCCACCGTCCTATGAGAGCGAAGAAACAATCTTTAATTACTGCCTAGTTTTACTTTTGTGCTTTGAAACAACTGTTGATATTTTGAATATTTTCGTAGTTCAACTTTGTGATTGCTATTGAGAATATGGAATTTGTCTTTGGATTTTGGTTGGAAATTGTCTTAAACTCTGAGTCATGGATGCTTTCGTTTGTGCTTGTTGGATTTCGTTTTATGGAGCTCGTTTACTCTTTGTTGCATGCTTTTCACAATTGGTAGTTTTAGGAGGTCGAGATCTAGTTTGTTTACGTTCCATTTCATAGATCTGAGTTTGATTGTGTTTAATTTTGGTAGATCCATGTTAGATTAAGTAGAATTGGAGTCCTCTGGTTTGAATCTGCATGATTATGGTTTATTACTTTCTTTCTCGATTCAGCTTGGTCAAGTAGATTAGATCCGGTAGTCATGATTTGATTTTCGCGTTTACGCTTTGCTTTCTAGTTTGCTCTGTTTAATTATGTCTGAAATTTTGTATATCCTCTGTTTCTCGTCGATCACTTGAAGAAGATGAAGTAGTTGATTGTTAAGGTCCACATCTGCAGTCTTTAGCACCACCTTTTGCTTTTCGGTAGCTTTTGCAAAAATTGTTAGTTAAGGGATTTGGTCCCCACTTTGCTTTTACCTTTTGTTTAGCTATTTCAGGAAAGTATCAACATGATTATTTTTACATGAATTCCAAGCTGTTAGCGTAGATTTAAGTCCCAGTTACTTTTCTGTCTCGTAGCGTAATTTCCGTTTGACCATCCAGTTGATCAGTTAGATAAATTTCTTGGGTTAAGGCTTTGAAGGTTCCTCGTTCTAGAATTGTGCGACTGACGACACGTAGACAGATTTTTAGGAGTCGCCTTGATCAGTTAGAGTTCTGCAGCTAGATCCGTCTGCGAGTCATTGCATGTCAGTTGAAAGTGTGTCTACTGGATCAGTTGGTCGATGTCCTCTTGATCAGTCTGCGTTAATTTTGATTTTTAAATACGTGCAGAATTTTGACTACGAGGAGCGACTCTTCAAGGATACGTAGGCACCTCAACATAAATCTTAAATTTAAGTTGTCCTTATTCCTTTATTTATTTATTTTTATTTGTTTCAACGTTAAAAATATGCAAATATACAATTAAATAATTGTATTTGTATCTATACTATATTCGGTTAAGGGAGACTTCTCTAAAGACTAAATTAAGGAAACTTTTTACAGTTCTACCATGATTGTTGATTATTAGATTAAATTCGACATTTAAGGTTGAATTGCTAAAGATATCCTCAATTTAGTTATGTAGAAACATCTCCTTTGCCGACCAAGAGTATATACTTATAAATTTATTGTTCTACACTTCAAGTCTTTTTTGTAATTTGTAAATAGCATCGTTGTAGTCTCATTGAAATTTTAATATTTTTTTTTGAATTTATTATTTAAGACTTCAAGTCTTTTGTAAATTGTAATTGTTGTAACTTGTAGTCTCGTTTAAATTTATATCAATAAAGATGCAATTTTCATCGTTATTATTTGAATTTTATTTAGGCACATTTCATAGATAAATAGACTTAAAAAAAATCGTACAGCCAAACCGGCCCTGAACTAGTGGTGGATCCAGATTTAAACTAGGGGTGCGAATTTTATATTAAATATAACATATTAAAATAAAATAATATTTAAAATAACATCAATATTCAATTTTAAAGTCAATAATTAAACTAAGAATTCGTATCACATAAAAAAATTGCTATTTCATATTAAGAGAACAAAAGAATAAAAAGTGTAAACTATCTAACATCTATAAAAAAACATGACTATTAATTTAATTTCCAAATTCATATCAAAGTATTAAAATGTTTATAAAAATTAAAATAAAATGCAACTAACTAGTATCTAAAATAATAAATAGAAAAAACAAATTCATACACATACATCAAAAATATAGATAAGATCTAAAATGTAATAACATAAAAAGAAGGCACATTCAAGACCAACTTAAAATAGGCACACATTAAAACTAGAATATAAATGAGATATGAAATTATAATAAAATATACTACTAACATTTATAAAATAAGAAGAAAGAACATTCAAAACCAACCTAAAATATGCACACATTAAAATTAGAAAAAATCAACAGAATCAGTGGCGGAGTCGGAAATTTCATTATGGGTGGTCTAAATTTAAACTTAAAAAAAATTATCTAAATTAAATCATAAGGTACAAAATGTCAAAGTTAAATGCAATCACATCATAACATTTGTCTTCTATTCTTCATATTCTGAAATCACTGAATTGGTAACTTTAACAAACACATCCTTTTCCATATAGGAACTAAGCAACCATTCAACTGATGAAGAATCAACGGAAGAAAGTTTCTTGAAATAACGATCCATATACCTACAAAAATAGTCAACACTGATTAAGTTTGCAAAATATAAATCATACACAAAAAAGGATAAAGTTCATCTTATGCATCACAACTAAAAGAATAAAAAGTAAGCAAAATATACAATATGCTCAAATCTAAAATGTTGTTGTCACAAATCAAATAGTGTAAAACTATTAATACATACACATCAAATTAAGAACAGGGGTTAAAGAATTCCAACACAGAACCGCCGTAGCCAATGAATTACATAAGCTATCTTCTTTCTCCCTATTTGAATTTTATTTGTACCAATTTAGAGCTTTTATATGATTATTTAGGTCTCAATTTACATAACTATTGCTGCCAAACAAAAAAAACAACATATATAGAAAAATCAATTGAATTATATTTGAGTTTTAAAATATACCTAGTTTTAGATAACTAGATTTCAGATTACGCTGCAGAAGGAGTAGAACTGCGGCAGAGGGAGAAAACTAATTAAGAGGAAACGATTTATGGAGTATAATTTTGCTGAATTCTATCTTTAATATTATATATTTATTATAAACTATAATGAATGTAAAATTACTAAAATACCCCTGGGTTTTTAAAAAAATTAGTGGGGGGACCATGGGCCCCACCCTCCCTCTGCCCCTGAACAGAATTATGAGGCAGTGCGGAATCTAACGCGGGCCTACCCTGTGCAGAAGTGCAACAACAACCACTAGACTACATAAAATTCTTGTAATAGCAGTATTAGTAATTCATTAAGAACACATTAACTTAGCTGGATACGCAGTGCCTGAACCGCCGTCGGAACCGGAACCGCCTAAACCCTTACCGGAATCAACGGTTTTTAAACTGTGTGCATACCTAACTGCAACATTTGTTTTGACGGTTTTTTGAACCGGAACCGGTGATTTTTAAACTGTGTGCATACCTAACTCCAACGTTATAAATAGAGATAAACATAACATTAATACGATTTCTAAAATTCTTTGTAGCTAATTCATGATTGGCCAGCTTAGTGCATAGCATAGGAATTGCGTTCACAATCAATGAAAAATATGGCATATAGTAAAGCGAAGATAAATCGTGATGATTATAAGTACTAGTATCACACCTGTGCTATCCACGGTCCATTCTATTTATATCAAAGTATGAAATATTTATTTGAAATATGAAATAATATTTATTATATGGGTCTACAATTATAAATATATTTAATCATAAGAAAAACAATCCCAATTTATAATTATACATATAGATATACCCAATATTTGATAGAATTTTATAAGTAATCGACCTAAACCTTAAACCTTTACAAAAATGGGAAAGCGAAAAAATTTATTTATTTTTATAATGATCAGAGGAAGTGGAAGTGAGAGTGTCGTTATAGATGTTCTTTTATAAATTAGGAGAGTGAAAAATATTTTCTTTTTGTATAAATTGAAGTTTATTCTAATAAATAACAATAAATGTCATTATAATAATAAAAACATTAATGTCATTATAAACCTAATTTTAATTTTATTAATAAAACTTTAAACAAATAATGGATAAAATTTTTATGAAATAAATATTTCACAAATTATACATTATACTAAATACAAAAGAACTATAGTATGATTATGCATATATATAAAATTTTGTTTTCAAAAAAGAAAATATCCCTATAATCTATCCTTAAACAACGCCTCTAACTTTACAAAAATTTTCAAGAAGCAGTCTATTCATATAATCAGCCAATAATTACATAAACACACGTTTATAATTGTAATTCACGTATGTGCATATTTGATCATTTGATGAGTTTATTAGCGATATACACCTAATCAAATACTACTACATGTTAACCTAGCAAAAATAGTTGTCATTCTCATCTTCTTCATCAAATATTTATGTATCTTCTTCTTTTTGAACGACAAACATCTTCCTATCCAAGCTTTGCTCGTTGGCCAGTTCAACCAGTGACATCCCTCCCTTTTTTTATTCAACAAACAAAGAAGCAATAGTGTAAATGAAATTTTCAAAATTTGAGAAGAAAAAACATATTTGGGATTGCTATAGTTCAACACAATAAATCGTAGATATTGTACAAGATAACCAAAAAAAAGAAAAGAAAAAGAAAGTAGGATACCTTTCGTATAATGGTTGGAGTTAATCCAATCCTAACAATGAGTTGTAGTATTATTGAAGTTGCCATTAGCAAGAATGAATTTCCATCAATTCTTTGAGTTTATTTGCTTGGTGGAACTCAATTATCTTCGTGTTTCTGTTTTCGTAAAGCATCTTTGAACAAGCCAAATTTATAGAAAACGGGTAGCTCTTCGTATTCTTAGCGACTTTAAAGCCAATAGTATTTGTTATAAATTAAATTAATAACAACTGAATTATAAATTTTTTGACCTTTCAAATTATAATCCATTAATAAAAATAATTTGAACAAATAGATTTTTTTATCAAAGTTGTCGTTTATAACTGCCACATTATAAATTGATTGCAGACCATTAATCCATAGATATGATTCAAACAAATTAATTGGGTGGTGGTGGTAAATTGCACTAATTTTTTAATTCCAATATTGAATAATGGTAATGGTAATAAATATGGTAATGGTAATCAATATTGTAATGGTAATAAATATACATGATAATGAATTAGAATATATGTGACAGTTACAATTCCATGGCTGAATGTAAGAAAAACTTGCACCACATAATTTAATCTAAATTTATTTTTAAAAACATAAGCTCCAAATGCAATATTATCAAATTGATTTCATATCTTATGAATATTTCAGAATGAGGACAAAACTTATAAATTTTTCAAAAGAATGTCAAATCTCACCTTTTATATATATATAGATATAGATATAAATTATTATATTTATCGTCACGATTATTATACAAGAGAAATGCAAAATAATAGGAGTACAAGCAAAACCTTTTTGGAGCATATTAGTCTTCTTTTCGTATAGAAAGACGAAGTGAAAGAGAAACAAGTGGAAAAGTGGGCACCAAAGACTCGAGTCAACTTTCAAGAATTAAAAGCCATTTTAAAAAATTTAATAGGGATATTGGCTGCTAATATCTTAATACATAGAATTTTCAAAAAGTTGAATTTTCCATAAACTTTAAATTTGGAAAAGTAATATCTGAACTTTACCTGAGTTTGTTATATATCACCGGCGAAAAAATTACGACAAATAATATCATGATACAGATTTTTTTTCGTAATTTCTCGACAACAAATTCGAGAGCTTCAAGTTCTTCAATTTTTAAGGATAGTTTTTCTTGAAATACATCCTCCAAATAAAACAAATAAAACAAGTCAAATCAGAATCATTATACACATAAATTACAAAAATATAAGTAACTAATAATAAATGCATATTTTCAACTCATTTTAGGCATATACCCATCTCAGATATTGTGATATGTGAGAAATTAAATAATTCTTTGATAACCAAAATGATTTGTTCAATGATTATTTACAAATTGGAAAATTGTATGTAGAGTTGCATAATTAATGCAAATATGAATATAAAAATATATTCAATTAAGTCAGTGTCCAATTTTGATTAATTTTTAAGTTTCCAAGGAATTTAATATAATTAATTGTTTATTTTTATCAAATAAAGTGTTTGGAATTAAATAAGAATATTATAATTTAAATATCAATATAAAAAAATGTAATTGCAAATGAGAAAAGTGAGCTAAAACTCCACTTATTTATAATTTTTGTAACTTAGAGATTGAAAATTGAACTACAATTACTTGTCTTTTCCTGATAAGGCCATAAAAAGTTGATCTCTTTTGGTGGTATAATTTTCAGCGAGGTCCTCGAAATCTCTTGTTTCAGTCTTCTTCTTTTTTAACTCATCAATCATCGCTTCTGTCTTCCCCTTAAGCTCTTCCACTTTTAACAGCTTATCATCATGTAGTTTGTGCATTCTTTCCAGCCCATCATTTGTATCGCCTTCAACTGATACAAATTAAACATCACATTTAAACCAATTTAACTTTATTTTATTTTAGGGTGCTAAATTCATTATTATAGCATGCAGAAGTATCTAGGACCACAGAAAAACAAACATTGAGATTCCAACAAGAGCCACCTCTCTTATATTATTTGATGGACTATAAAACCTCGTTCTTTTAACTTCTACTATTAACTAATTATCACACATTTACAAAGATTGAATTTATTGTGCATCAAGATTGATAGTTTATGCCAAAAATACAGTTTTTTTTCATTATTATATGTTGAGAAATTGCAGTTAATTAAAAACAAGATCGGAGATATACGGATGCATATAATTATGTGTGTTGGCCTAGCAGTATAGTAATGTTGCAATTATTTATTTTAAAAAAAAAAAAGGGAAAGGCACGCACCAAAGGAATTTTGCGCGCTACCGTCCTCCATGGCAGTCCTGGTTTACCCTACAAAATAAGCTCTTTTAGTTACACATAGATTTTAAGCATATTCTCTCTCTCTGTACACACACATATATATAGTAGTGTAGAAGAGATTGCAGTCTGAATCTGAGGATGCTTGGTAAATTATTTGATGTGTAAGAAAAATAAAAATGAAGCCAAATTTTGTACGTGTTGTTACGTAGAAGATTTTATCTTATTTGGCGCTTTACAACACATTCCAATGGGAATCAGAATATATGTTTGTATAAGCAATACAGACATACACAAATGCTTCAAAACTAGGGAATATGGATATCCCTTTCACCCGCATAAGTTGCTAAACTTATAATGCTACCATTTTTCTGCAGTAAGGACTGTGATATATATTTACAAATTTGGCCACCTTTTATGACAATGGGATATTATGGGAAGGACATCCAAATCTCAATATTCGAATCCATACGGCCTCTCTCAGATCATCTCTCATAGTATTATTTATATTATTAAGTGTGGCAGACAAATTAAATTAGATACAAGTAATAACGTTCGTAATTATGATTTCAAACCCTATTTGCAAAATTTACTTTTGGGCGAAGCTTCTCAGACTTAGACCTACTACCAAGAATTTTGCGACTATTTAATTGAATTTTTCTTAGATATTGGGATGTTTTAATCGCAAACTCAATTTTGGAATGAATTTCCAGCCAAACAAAAACAGGAAGGCACGTGAAATGTAAAAAGTTTTCGATATCGCTCCATTCCATATTGATTGAGTCATTTTCTATTTGAAAATTCCAACGTATTAGAGTAATTTCTATTTTTAATACTTGTAAAACTAAAATAAAAATAATAATTAAATAGAAAATCAAAATATATATTTACGTAGATTTGAAAAAAAAAATCACCAATATAGAGTATTATTTTTTATTTTTTATGAATTAGAGCAATTGTGAAATTATAAAGTGTAATAATGTCACTTAGGCACTTAGCTAAACAATCTTACTCTTTCTTATACAACTTTGATTTAGTTTTTGAAATATTTATAAATCGTTGAAGTGAATTTCAAAATTTACTCCGGAAGTCTCCTAAAAATATGATTTTTGGGATGATACAAATTTTGATGTTAAATTATTAAAATATGAAAGAGAAAGAGATAAATAGTTGAAGTAGTGTTAATGGACAGTGAACTCGCCTTATTAATAGTATAATGTGTGGTGAAAATATTTCTGAAAATAGAAAGTGGATTATTTTAAATGTGTTGTAAAACATTGTGTTGCTTTTAATAGTATAATTGAAGTATGCTAATGAATAGTGGAAAATAAAAAGTGTATAATGTAAAAAGTGGACTTGCCTTATTTTAACGGGTTGTGAAGATTTGTGTTGCTTTTAAAGATAGAATGTGGATAATTTGAATACTCCCATAGTCCTATTTCAAGTGAATTGTTTTTGGACATGAGATTTCAGAAAATGATATACTATATTGAGTTAAAGTGGAGAGAGTATAGAGTATAAATAATGAAAAATTAAGAGATAATAAAGTAAGAGAAAGTGAAATTTTGTTTTTAACTAAAAAAGAAAATTGATCATTTGGGGTGGAACAATTCAAAATGGAAAGCTGATCATATGCAGGGACGGAGGGAGTATTATACTTGAAGTTTGTATTAATAGATAGTGGACTCACCTTATTAAAAGTATAATGTACTCCCTTCGTCCCACAGGAGATGACGCACTTTTCTTTTTAGTTTGTCTTGCTTAAAATAGAAGTCTCTTATCTCTATTTTATTCCCTATATTTTACTTTATTCTACCTAACACATAAAATAAAGTTGCATAGAATTTTGTGTCACCTAAGGAATGGGTCATTTTCCTTAGAACAGAGAGAGTGGTATAATGTGTAGTGAAAATATTTCTAAAAATTGTGTTCAAAAAATCATGGGACCCCGTCCCTTTGTACTAGAGGCATTTTCTTTTTAACAAGGTGATTAAGAAAAATTGTACTCCCTCTGTCCCACTAGAAATGAAACGTTTTCCTTTTTGGATTGTTCCATTAAAAATGAAACGTTTCTTAAAATAGAAATAACTTTATCTCTACTTTTCCCTCTCTCTTACTTTACTCTCTTTTCTTTAACTCAAAAAACAACACTACATAAAATCCTATGCCGAAAAGCAAACGTTTCATATTTATTGGGACGGAGGGAGTATTAAGTAAGTTAAGTATAGGGAAAATAAAAATAAGAAAGGAAAAAAGTAGAAAGATGAAAAAATAAAGTATTCCAAAAGAGAGTAAAGTAAGAGAGAAAATTGAGATTGTTTTTTTTTTTTTTTTTTTTTTTGAAAATGACTTGAGACAATCTAAAAAGTACTCCCTCCGTCCCATAAAGATTGTCTCACTTTGACCGGACACGAGTTTTAAGAAATGTAATGAAAAGTAAGTTGAAAAAGTTAGTGGAATGTGAGTCCTATTTTTATATATTAGTTTTATAATAAAATGTGAGTAGAAATGAATTGGTGGAATATGAAGTCTACTAGCAAAAATAGTAAAAAGTGAAATGGGATAAATTTTATGGGACGAATGTAAATGGATAAATAGAACAATTTTTGTGGGACGGAGGGAGTAATAGTAAAACAAGGGGCGGGGAGTACTATAAAATTTGCAGAATATCGTCATTCTCCAACACTCTCTCTCTGAAGAAAATTATTGAAGACACGGACAATCAGTCAACCAGTTTTAGCTGTTACAGACTAAAAAGTGCTAGGATTATACGACTAAACACGTTGATATTGAAAGATACTATATCAAGTGAATGACAGAAGCTGGAATTATGGAGTTTGCTTTTGCACGCTTTGAAAATCAATTAGCTGATCTTTTTGGAAAAAAAAAAGAGTTTTATTCCAACTATTTACGCCAAATTTAAAATTTATACTATTTTTGAGTTTTTATTTCACAAAACTTTTGCAGTAACATTAAATATGGTGTTGTTTCAAAAAAACCTTAAAAATAGGTTTGAGTTTGATGTATGGTTGGAGAAAAATTTCTATACCAAAACTCATTTTGTGTATGGTTGGAGATTGTCTTAATAGTTAAGTACTATCATATAATTTAAGAGCGTTTGAGTCACACTTGGTGCGGACACAACTTTTAAGAAATATAAAGAATAATGAGTTGAAAATTAGTGGAATATAGGGTTCACTTTTTTATATTCCCTCCGTTCCCTATTAATAGAAGCATTTTTTTTCGGTACGGAGTTTAAAAATAATATGTTAAATGGGTAGTGAATAAAATAAAAGAGAATAAAGTAAGAGAGATGAAGAGTAAATAAAGTAAAAGAGAAAACTACTTTTTGCTAAAAATAGAAATGACTCAATTAATTGGAACTTCCCAAATTAAAAAAAAATGACTCTATTAATATGGAACGAATGGAATATTATATTTATAACAAAATGTGAGCAGTGGTGGAACCAGCGCCCTGGCCGCCCCACCTCGCCCAGAAAGTTTGAGTTGGTTTCTGCAAAGAAATACTCCCTCTCTGTTCCTTGCTCTTGCTAATAGATACGCTTCTTTTCGGCACGGGGTTTATGAATATTGTCTTAAATTGATAGTGAATAAAGTAAGAGCATCCACAATGGGGTGGACGATGGCTTAACCATCGTCCGCGGACGAAGCACGGACGATGCTCATCGTCCGTCGCATCGTTCGCCACTGTGGCATCGCGGACGATGCGACGCGTTTTTTTATTTTTAATTTAATTTTATTTAATTTACAAAACCTATATATATTCTCACTTTTTTCACTTCATTCCCTCTCAACTTCACACTACATATTCTACACTTCAAACAAAATGAATCCCGAAGATTACCCAAGTCCAAATAGTCCGATGTTTGGTGGTGCACGATGGTCGGGTACAAAACCCGATGATTACCGGCCATTCGACACCAACGCCCAGTACGATCCCGACTTCAGCACGGACTCGTACGGGCTGTCAGACATGGAGCCTTCTCCGAACCGCACACCCGTCGCTGCTCCTCACGGCCGATCCGCCGCCGACGCCGCTCCATCCGCCGCCGCCCCCGCCGAGTCGGGCTCCGCCACCAAGAAGAGGCGGCCCAAGGCACGAGCCCAGAAGTTGCCGCAAACGGCGGTGTGTGAAGAGTTCGCCCCGGGAAGGACGAACTACGCCGCGGACGAATCCTTCGTCTTGACAAGATGTTGGATTGATGTGTCAGAGGATCCGGTGTTCGCCAACAACTAGAAGGTAACAGGCATATTGGGAGCGCATCGCCGAAAAATACAACGAGGCCACGCCACCCCACGCCTACAAGCGCCATAGGGAGCAGCGAGAGCGGCGCGTCTCCAACGGACCTCAACAATCCGGTGTTCGAGGATGAGAGTTCTGGCACTCCGATATCCCGGCGTCCTGACTCGATTTATTTTAAACACGAGAATTACCCGTAAGTGTACGGGGCTAGTGTAGCAATAAACAAGTACGAGTATCGTATCCACGGAGACAAATTGTGCAACTCAAGTACCACGAACCGATTTTGACTACTATCTAGAGTATCCGGAAAGGTTGGTTTTGATTTTGAAAAACAATTAAACATAAACAAGATAAAACACGGAACAAAAGACGAGTTTCAAATAAGAGAACAAGGTAGAGCCTTGGATCCAACTATAACGAACACGATGTGAACAACTCAACAACTTCGATTACCCATTTGAAGTCTCTAGGATTACTAGGAAAGCCGCTAGTCTAGACTAAGCCCTCTCTCGAGTGCACTTAACCAATTGATTAACCATTAATATTGAAGTCTCCTTCTAATATTTCACAATTAACTCCTTAAAACAAAATGCTCAAGCCCTCACTCTAGAATTCCTTCTCTCGAATGCAAATTACCTAGGTGTTGTTCATTCTTTTATCAATCCTAATTAGGTATCTCTCGATTACTCATAACTAGGTCAACAAACCCAATTGGTAGCTAAACAATTGGATTGAAAAAGCACAAGAATGAAACAAAGAAATCACAAGAGCAAAGGTAATCAAAAGTCCTTGAATTAATCAAAAGTATTCATTGTAGTCTTCACCAAAACTCTACAAATTTTTAGCTACTCATATTCAATGCAAATTCACAAGAGAAATCCATAGAAAGTGAATTGAACATAGGAAAACTAATAAAGATACTCCCAAAGGTGAATTGAATGGGCAAATCGTCTTCGTCTTCAAACTTGTTGATGAACTAGACTCTTCGTCACTTCAATTGGCTCTCAAAGGTGGAAACTGCTTCTGGGGCGTGTCGAAAGTATGCTGGAGTCGAACCCTAGGTTCTATTTATACCCGGGGCGAAAAATAGAAGAAAATCAGCATTACTTAAAAATCGCCCGGCCGGGTGATTTTTAAGTAACGAAATGCCCGACCGGGCGTTCTTCTTAAACCGCGGCTTTGCACAAAACGCCCGACCCGAGCATTTTTCCACAGGAAAACGCCCGCCCAAGGTGGATACGCCCGGCTTGAGAGGCCAAACGCCCGGGCTTTCGTGTAAAAACGCCCGACCAGCTGCAGTAAATCGCCCGACTCCGGTTTTGGTACCATTTTCGTCCGTTTCCACCTGTTGTGACTACAAAAACTCGACAAACTCATCAAAACACTAAAGTAGGGGATCATAGATGAAAACTCAAGTAATGTGCTACAAAATACTCACTTAACCACTTTCAATCATCCAAAACACTTGCTAAACTACGAGTTTATCACGTCCCCTTGGCATCAAGGCTGCCAAGGCCAAGGGCAAGGTGACCACATCCGCCGCTGCGCCGCCCGACCATGCCGCAAGCCCGGCCCCGAGCTCGACCACGAGTGCGACCCCGACCGAGACTTCGGCTGCGTCCCATGCCTACACCGATTTTGTGGCCTCCTCCGACTACAGGACGTTGTTGGACGCGCACAACGCCCTGATGCATGCGACCAACCCGGCTCAAATCGAAGGCATCCAACGGATGATCGATGGCCTCAGCCGCAGATTGGGACTACTCTAGACCGAATTTAGTGCATTTTTTTTTAAATTTCTTTTGTAACTTTTTTTTTAATTTCTTATTTTGTAACTTTTTTTTAATTAAGTAAATGTAGGATTTGCCTTAATATTGTGTTGTTTTTATTTATTTATTTTGCTTGATATATTTGCATAAATTGTATAAATACAAAATAGAAGTAAAATGCTTAGGGCGTGGCTTAGGGCGGGCTATAGTCCGCCCCATTGCAGGTGGAAGTGGCGGAGGATAAAATGCTGACGTGGTGGTGCATAGAGTGTCGCTTAGGGCGGGCTATAGTCCGTCCCACTGTGGATGCTCTAAGAGAGACGAAGAGATAATAAAGTAAGTGTGATGGTTATTTTTTATCGAAAATAGAAATGACTCAATTAATTTTTAAATTTTCCAAAATAGTAAAATAATTCTATTAATATAGAACGGAGGCGTGCCAGGGATGAATTAAAATTTAAAATGTAAGCAAGGGAATATAGATAAAGGCTATAAAAATAGACACGTATAAAATGTACCCCATCACCCTTTCTAGAGCCTTTGCACGTTTTTCTATGTTTGTAAGAAATTTACTTCAATAGAATTATAGAACTATGTTTGTACCCGAAAAGATAAAAAAAGAAGGGTGATCAAACAATGAAAATTAAGAGTGCAACAAATTGAAAAATTAGTCCAATTTATAAAATGTTGATCGAATTTGACAACTTAAAGCTTAGTTTGGAACACTGAAATCAGAAAATTTATTAGTTTGGAACATATATTTGCTTTTATTTATCAATCTAATGTCTAAATACGCACTTTTTAATATTTAGACAAGGCTCAATACTATATTTATATATTTGTTAAAAATGGTGCGATCATACCATAACTCATATTTATGTGATAACCTAATAATCCTATCATTTTATGGGTCAAAAGTATCATTTTTACTAAAAATGATATTTATACACGATAAAATGATACTTTTATTCCATAAAATGATATTTTGTTCTATACAATGATATTTTTCGTCCATAAAATGAGGGTTATTAGGTTATCACCATAAATATGAGTTATGATATGATAATATCCCTTTGTTAAAATATATAATTAAATATGTCTAAATCTGCACTTTTTAAAATTAATTAGATGATCAATAGTTTAGAGACGGTAAAATTCAATAAATATTTGCTAATTTCCTATTAAATCTAGTATATTTAATATTTAGACGAGGCTCAATACTATATTTATATATATTCTCTTTGTTAAAATATATAATTAAATATATCTAAATCTGCACTTTTTTAAATTTATTAGATGATCAATTGTTCAGAGACGGTAAAATTCAATTAAATATTTGCTAATTTCCTGTTTGATCTAGTATTTTTAATATATAGACGAGGCTCAATACTATATTTATATTATTCAATTAAAAATTGCACATTTAAAAATTATGATAGTAAATTCAAATTTATAGATTACAATTTAATATATTGATTTTGAAATGAGATAGTTAGAAATTTGGTTGTGTTTTGTCATGTACCCCTCCGTCCGATATTAGTAGTCTCATGATAAGGGTTTTAAAAATGTTAAGAAAAGTGGGTGGAAAATAGATAGTAGAATATGAGTCACTTGTATAAGTTTTAAATGAAATGTGAGTAGAATGAGTTAGTGGAAGGTGAGATCTTATTACCATTTATGGTAAAAGTGAACCGGGACTCATATTTGCGGACGGACTAAAAAAAAAAACGGGACTCATATTCGCGGACAGAGGGAGTATATGCTTGCGTGAATTTAGAATTGGGATATAAACTTGTAAAAATATTACATAAAAAATAAATATTACTTTCTCCTTGTGTTAAAAGTAGATCACAATTGTCATTTAGGGATATCCTTAAAAATATACCAATTTTATTTAAGGATTTTTTTTTTTGCAATGAGGTGGGTTCAATTCTTCACTAAAATTTTTTCAATCACTTTTTCTTTTTATCTCTCTCTTACTTTACTAATTGTGCATTAAAACCCGTGCTCTTTCAAATGTTATCTTTTTTTTAAGAACGGATGGAGTATAATTTTTATAAAAAATTTCAGCCACAACTTACTTGAATTTCTGGTTCTGTCACTGAATGTGAGTGAAGTGAATGTGTGGAATGTTGGGATCTACATACCATTTATGATAAAAGTGAAATGTGATTCTTATTGTGGGACGGATCGAAATGGAAAAATGTGACTTTTATTGTGAGGCGGAGAAAGTATTATCTTGAAATTGTAACAATACAAATATATTGAAGAATCATTAATGTTCTTCCTCTAATATGTCTTCGACACATTTAAACTTTTCCACTATAAAGACGGTACAAAATATGGAAACTTTGATCATTTTCCAATTTCCCGCGAATTAAAATTCTGCCAAATAGGAATTCAAACCAAAATTTGTAATATGTCGCGTGACTTTAAATATAGATGCTAACATTGAATTATATAGAGCCAAATATTATTGTGAAACACTTTTTCTATATAATTATGTGTTAGCAACCGAATGATTAAAGTGTGTGACGGTTTAAATTTCAATGATATGTCAACTACGATTTGATCATTTTGTATTCGAGAAATTACTTAAAATGATCATAGTTTTATTTTAATTACCCCGAATATATATTAATCCATTGTGTAACTTTCAAAATAAATCCACTTATTTATTTCTAGCTCAGAGGATATACTTCATCCGTTTAGTAGTAGAGTCATTTTGTCATTTTAGTACGTTCCATTGTAGTAGAGTCATTTCTTTTTTTAAGTAAAAGTCAACATATTTTTTCTCACTTACTTTATTTTTTCTTTCTCTCTACTTTTTTTCATTTTCTACTTTATTCTTTCTTTACCTAACCCACTTAATTTTTTTAAACCTCGTGCCGAAAAGAAACTCCTCCACTTCTATGGAACGGAGGGAGTAATTTTCAACACAAACTTATGTTCTCTGTGTAATGTCGCCGTACAACCGAATGTTTAAAGGCACGTGGCGGTTTAAAATTTTGATGTCACATTAGCTACGATTTGTGCAAAATTGTAGTCAATAAATTCTTGTATTTGGTATCAAAAAAATTCTTATTTTATATCAAAAGTAGTGGAATTTCAAATTTACACACACATGGTATAAACACACACACACATTCACACAGTGCACAAACACATTTTTACAACACACATTCACACAGTGGCGAAGCCACGTTTGGGCATGCAAGCTATGATAGATACTAGATTT
The DNA here is from genome assembly GCF_023119035.1 of Salvia hispanica. NCBI lineage: Eukaryota > Viridiplantae > Streptophyta > Magnoliopsida > Lamiales > Lamiaceae > Salvia > Salvia hispanica. The sequence goes on from NC_062968.1 coordinate 41,411,343, forward strand.
CAGTGGCGAAGTTGGTTGGACATATCGTCTAGTTACCCATAGGTCCCTAGTTTTATCTCAACATTTCTCTTTTTTCTTTCCTGTCACACCCAACCCCTCTTAACATATATACTTATAACAAATTAAAGTAAAGAAATCACATACTAATTACATCACCATCCAAATACTCTAATTACAAAATCCACCATTTATTAGGCTTGTTTACAAATATTCTAAATTAATACGTATAACCATAATCAGTTTCATATCCATATACATATGCATCTATGTTCAATTTATAGTTCCGTGACGAATCAAGCCTGATATCTGCCCGGTATTTTCAATATGCCAATATGATTTGACCCGAACCCTTGTGATTGACGCGAAGGTACTAATATGATTGACATGAAGGTCCCAGTGTGATTGACCCGAAGGTCCCATTATGATTGAGCCGAAGGTCCCAATATGATTTGACCCGAAGGTCCCATTGTGATTGACCCAAATGTCCCATTATGATTGAGCCGAAGGTCCCAATATGATTTGACCCGAAGGTCCCATTGTGATTTTAGATCCAGACAAGACTATCACATATCAGCTGTAATCAAATGCTTCAATAAATTTTAAACTATATGCAAAATATATCTATCACATCAATCACATATCTATACTTTATTCCACTAAATACTCCCAATACAACATATAAATATATTTATTGCACTAAGAATATGTCTATATCATCACCATCAAACACATATCATATCAGAATCACATCGTGTAATCTAATTATTTATTTTACTCATACTCATAGCAATTAATCACCTAACACATATAAAATGAAAAATTTCTAAGTCTTGATTTACAACTCTCAGAACATCATGAGCCAAAAGATCATCATTTCTTCTTCTTTCCTCTCCCTCCAAAGTCTCAATTTTTCATCCCCTTTGCTATTGAAAACTATACATATTTTGTCTAGTAGGAATGCCATTTTATAAAATATAAGACCTGACTTAGTGTGAATAGATTTAATATATTTTCCTTTTTTATCTTCTTCAAGATTATCTATTAAATTATTACTTTGTATTGCACACTAACTAATGAATATGCAAATATCTATTTAATGTCATCTCATTTACAAAAGATGTGTATACATGTTTATATATACATATTTTCATACACTCTTTTCTTTTTAAATACACATATTTCACTTTACATTTAATATATTTAAACAACCATATATATTGCCTAATCTAAAAAAAACATAGAGAGTTTTATTTGGCAAGTTACATGTTGATCTCTATTTTTGCGCGGTCTCGACCCGGGAATTTGGTTGTAGATCTGCTGTTGTTGTTGATCGAGGGTTGTTGGTTAAATGGGAAGTTATGAAATGTTTTTTTGGGGTTGGATGTTGGTGTGGACCGGATCAGGATTTAGCGTTCGAGGTTGATCGAGGAAGTCGAGTTATGCATGGATTTTGAGTTTCCGCTTGCTTTGTTTACTTGTCTAGCATCGTAGATCTTTTTTAGTTCTTAATTGTTACTCATCAAAATTATTTAAATTCGTCTGTTCTTCGATTTCTATCGTTTTTCTTGAGTTGTACGCAATTTTGGGTTTGGAGAAAATGATGCCTTTGTTAGTTAGTACCTTAGTTAGTTGTTTTTCCGCTTTTCTCCGTCTCGCTTTTCGTTATGGTCCCCACGTCAGTTTGTTTCCCAAATCTAGGTAATTAGAGTAGTTTCTTAGATCTAGTGATTGTTCTTTGTTCAGTTGCATGCTTTGTTGTTTCCCCTTATATCTACCTTAGCGTAGAGTTAAATCCCAAGTCGTTAAATTTCCTACCCAAAAAAAAATGCGAGCACAAACCCCAAAAACAATCCCAATTCCGAGCAAGATTATTATGCATCCATCTCGGGATCACCCCTACTTTCCGGGCTAGGTTTTAGTAAAGTGGTTGGGGGTTTTTTTTTTTAAGGAGTGCTCGTGTGCCCGACGACTGGATTTTCCCGACCAACGAGTTCTAAGCCGTGATCTAGCGGATTTGCCGGCCCTGAAACCGTTATTTTCTTTCGTACACAGTGACTACCCCATCTACTAGTGTTCTAGTAGGTCCTTCAAATGGCGCCGCTGCGGGGAGGGGTGGCGTTATTGTTATCTTTTAAGGATTTGGTGTAAATATTTTAATTCGTTTTTTTCTTTCTCCTTGACGGTTTATGAACGCAGGCTTCCATTCGGAAGTTGGGCGAGCTCATTGGTCAGTAGTGGCCAATACAAGTGGCGAGTCAGGAATCTACGTTTACCATCACCAGTCGTTTACGGAGAGAGACCCATTTGTTCAATGGAAAGTGAGAAGGAGTGAAACTCATCGGGGAGAAGAGGACCCGAAGTCGTCCACCGAACGAGCAATCCGAGCCGAGAAGAGGAGGACGTGAATATGGCACACGTAGTGGACCCCGATCCGGAAATAGGTTCGTTCACCGCGCATCTAGAGGCGAGGGCCCGGGCCCCTGCCATAGTCTCAAACCCGCGTAGGGGGTCTATTGATATCAAGACGAATGTTTCGGAGTTTTGCCCCATTCTGGACGAAGGAACGAATGTCCTTACGAATTCCGAACGAGTTCGGAAGTTGTGCAAGTTCAAAAAAGACCTAACGAGCGCTGAGGAGGACTACCTATACGTGCATTCCATTTGCCCTCAAGGGAGGCCAAACTTGGTTACTAAGGCTTCCCCCCGATTAACAAAATGGAAAGATTTCAAGGGAATTCTTGATTATTTTTTCCCCTTTCCCAAAAAGACGAATGCCTTGAAGAAGAGATTCAAGAGCGCAGGAATATGATAGTCTCCGAGTTCTTATTGGTCCCCGGTTTAAGGGTTGTTGGATGCTTGTCCACCCCGGATGATGAGCGGAGACCTCTTTTCCGTTCTACGGTTGCAAATCTTGAATCAAAAGGGCTTGATGAATTCCTCAAGGGGAAACTTTGCAAGAACAAGCGTGAAGCCGGGGAAACTTTGGAAAGGTGATCGAGGCAAAAAGCCTATGATAACCGGAAACATTGAGGAGAGGGTCAAACCCAAAGCAAATACGGAACAAGATGACAAGAAGGTGGAAGATAGATCGATAAGCGGGGAAAGCATTGCCGAATAAATTTAGAAATACAATCCATGCTCCCGAGAAATTGAGAACCCCGGTCCAAGGAAAGCCTTCACACGTCTGATCCAACCGCAAGGAGTGCCGGAGGCAAATTCGATGGAAGTTGGAATCCCGTAAATCATCAAGGGAACTATCGTCAGAACCAAGGTCAAGGACCAAATTCTAATCAATTCAACTCCAGGCCACAAAGGAGTTTGGATGACATGGTCCATGACCTAGTGAATTCACAGCAGTTCATGCAGAATAACCTGCACTCCAACAATGACGTGGTGCACAAATTGCAAGACGCTCAGTCCGAACATAAAGCCGCCATGGATATGATGGCAAAGCAACTGTCCCAGATTGCAGTTTCCTTGAATGAGATGCGGGGAAATGAAGGGAAACTTCCTGCCACAGTCAAACCACCGGACCGAGCAAACATTAGTCAAATCACCTTGAGATCTGGGCGGGGTTATGAAGGACCGACCTTGGAAATTGACGAGGAGGTACCTATGCAGGTTAGTGAAGGAAGAAAAAGTCAGATGCATCAAGGGGATAGCCCTAGACCCAGGGAAATCCTTGTTCAGAATGACCTCCAGAAGGGAGATTTAGGGGGATCCCTACCTCGACCGAGCGACTCATTCTTCCTAGACTCAGAACCTGAAGAAGTGAGCAAGGAAGGAAACATGGGAGTTGATGAAACCCAGGCTGGGACTTCCACAAATGCAGTAAAGCGAGCAAAGCCATTTCCATACCGAGGGGAAGCAAAGAAAAAAAAAGATGATACAGAGGATCTCATGGAGATTTTTAGCAAGTTGGAAATCAACCTGCCATTCTTGCAAGCACTAAAAATGCCTGCTTTCAGCAAGTTCATCAAGGAATTCATTGCAGGGAATGTTGGGGTTTTGGTGCCCCTTGCACAGCGGAAGACTTGTACAAAACAAATAAATTAGACTCGGATCTATTTGACCGATTATGCGATTAATCAATTCACATGTTAAACAGATAATTGCATGCTAGAACGCAAATAATTCATGCTTAGAAAAATATAAATCCTAAAACATGAATTCTACGGTTTAGAGTTACCGATTTTGATTCTCCAAAGAATCGTCGATTGCTCGCGCCTTCTCCACGTGATGATCTTCAATACTAGACCATGGATCTTCTCTCTGGTTCCCGAACTGTATCTCGATATCAGGGTGGGCTGATCTTATCAAAATACTAGGACTCGAATAAAGAAGACAGAAGAAATCCTTTTGGGAAAAGGAGTAGAAATCGAAATCTCCTTCAGCTGGGGGGCTGAAAATTTCGAAAATTTCAAGTATGAAAATTGTGATAATTCTGTCTCCTTTATTCTCCTATTTATATTAAGTTCCTTTTGGGCCCAGACAGGGATCTATGGAAGGTTTTGGATATGGGCTCGCCCAATTAGCTTTTTACTAATTAAATTGAACCCACAATTTAATACAAGCTTATATTGGAATATTACGAGCAACCACTACAGAAGTAATATTGAACTCTCCCCATCCAAATCCGAAATTACAAGTAATCCGGGTTTTCACTTTTATTATTTATTTCCCGCGCTTAAGATATAAATGTCCATTAATTAATTAATGTCTACTATGGACTTAATTAATTAATATCTTATTAATTCCAAGAGTGGACTTAGCAAGAAACACTTATTTATTATTCATAGAGTAATAAAACTCCAACTGGCCAGTTTTCCGAATAATAAAACCTTGTTCGAGCTCCTCTTGAGGACATTATCAAACAAGACTCACCTCGCGCACGTTTCAACATAATAGCAATCCTAGCACCGCTAGATATTAATCACCACTACCCAATATATCAGGATTATTGGGTTGCGAAAAACCCGCACCATTTGATAAGTCAAAGTAGTGCATAATCAATACCGTATGCTCAATGCTAACATATGTAGATTAAGAAATACTACCTCTGTCCCTGAAAATTTGATACATATTACCATTTCGGTCCATCCCTGAAAATTTGATACACTTCACTTTTACCATTTTTGGTAGTGGACCCCATATTCCACTAACTCATTCTTACTCACATTTTATTATAAAACTAATACTTTAAAAGTAGGACCCACATCCCACCAACTTTTTCAACTCACTTTCCATTACATTTCTTAAAACCCGTGTCGGGTCAAAGTGTAGCAAATTTTGGGGGACGGAGGTAGTAACATTTTATCAAGACCTAGTCTTTCAATAGATAGCATAAAGACACGTCTTGCTGTTAGATCCGTTCAGTGCTATACCACACCAATGTCAAATTATTTCAGTAAGGCTTAGAAATATGCGGAGTGACATTGCAACCTTTCACGATAGGTAGCCAAAGCCTATCTAGGTTGTGAAATTCTTCTTTTTCTTTTGCAAAGCATTGCATAGATCTGACCGTGTTACCTTAAAGTGGACGACGCCCACAACCGGTCTACTAAGCAAAAGACTTAGACTTTGTTTACTTCTTATGCATTTAAATGTTTGTAAAACATCTTATAAATGCACAAGCAAACACAATGTAATAATAATAGTGATTCTATTTGTGCGAGACTGCTCGAATAATACTGAATCGGGTTAAAAGTGGATTATAGAGTTTTACGTATACAAGCAAGATTCTATTCGAGCGAAACTTGCTCGAAACATGCTTTTTAGTATACCAAACCTAACAGGGATGACCAAGCCAGACGGGAAGATTGTGATCGGGGAGAGTGTGTCTGCTGTGATACAAAAGAAAAGGATGCCTTCAAAATGCACCGACCCAGGTATGTTCACATTACCCATCTCTCTAGGGGACATCAGGGTCGAGCATGCTATGTGTGATCTAGGGGCGTCCATTAATGTTTTACCGCTTTCGATCTATAAGAAATTGACTGGGGTAAGGATGGTTGCTACCAAAGTAGTGATCCAGTTAGCAGATAGAACTTGCATTTGTCCTGAAGGTGTGTTGGAAAATGTCATAGTCAAAGTGCATGATTTTCTATATCCTGCTGATTTTTATGTGATCAAGATGAATGATAATGAGTCTGCTGAGTCTAGTGGCGTGCTTTTAGGGAGACCTTTTCTGCGTACTGCCAAGACCATTATCGATGTCTTCGATGGAACAATTTGTTTGGATTATAATGGGGAAAAATATACTTTTAGCATAGATGGGGGGATGAAAAGGCCTTTAGATGTTGAGAATCTCTATGCTATTGATGTTATTAACCCCCTGGTCCAAGAATATCTTGAGACGGAATTGATACAGGAACAAATTGACAACTCGGAGTTGAGCCATTCAATTGACAGAGAAGTTGTAGGATGGTGTGCAGCAATGAACACAACAGAATTGACAGATGAGGAGCTCACGGAGGCCATTATGGAGTTTTGCAGAAGTCCCGAGTCAGCCAAATCTAAGGGATCGGCTCATGTGGCTAGTCTGGAGAATTCTCCTGGGTCTGGGAATGAGGCATTACCAGAAATTGCAGACAAAAATCCCTTGCCCCAGGAGACGAATGGAACAAAGAAGGAACTGGAGACACTTCTACCAGGCCTCAAGTACACTTACTTGGAGGAGGATGAGACATTCCCGGTAATAGTCAACAGTAACCTGACCAAGGAGCAAGAGAAGGGGTTGTTGGAAGTCATCAAAAGAAACAAGAAAGCAATAGGGTGGACTCTCTCGGATTTGGTAGGAATAAGTCCGGATCTTTGTATGCACCACATTCGTTTGGAAGAAGGTGCGAAGGCTCATCGAGATGCACAACGGAAACTGAATCCGAACATGCGAGAGGAGGTCCTAAAGGAGGTGTTAAAATTGCTTGCTCTAGGAATCATCTACTCCATTCCGGACAACGAGTGGGTCAGTCCTGTCCATATGGTACCAAAAAAATCTGGAATACAGGTTGTTAAGAATGAAAAGAATGAGCTGGTGCCCACCAGACTAGTGACGGGGTGGAGGATGTGCATCGACTACGGAAGCTGAACGAAGCCACGAAGAAGGATCATTTCCCCCTACCTTTCATTGATCGGATGCTAGAAAGACTGGCTGTGCAAGCGCGTACTTTTGTTTCCTTGATGGGTACAGTGGCTATTTCCAAATCTACGTTAACCCAGAGGACCAAGGGAAAACCACGTTCACGTGCCCCTTTGGCACCTATGCATACCGAAGAATGCCGTTTGGATTGTGTAATGCACCAGGAACTTTCCAGCGGTGTATGATGAGCATTTTTTCGGATTTGCTGGAAGTATGCATTGAGATATTCATGGACGATTTCACCATATACGGGAACTCATTTGATAC
>NC_062968.1:41418847-41491566 GCF_023119035.1 Salvia hispanica
AGGGGATAGCCCTAGACCCAGGGAAATCCTTGTTCAGAATGACCTCCAGAAGGGAGATTTAGGGGGATCCCTACCTCGACCGAGCGACCCATTCTTCCTAGACTCAGAACCTGAAGAAGTGAGCAAGGAAGGAAACAGGGAGTTGATGAAACCCAAGCTGGGACTTCCACAAATGCAGTAAAGCGAGCAAAGCCATTTCCATACCGAGGGGAAGCAAAGAAAAAAAAGGATGATACAGAGGATCTCATGGAGATTTTTAGCAAGTTGGAAATCAACCTGCCATTCTTGCAAGCCCTAAAAATGCCTGCTTTCAGCAAGTTCATCAAGGAATTCATTGCAGGGAAGACCAAGCCAAACGGGAAGATTGTGATCGAGGAGAGTGTGTCTGCTGTGATACAAAAGAAAAGGATGCCCTCAAAATGCACCGACCCAGGTATGTTCACATTACCCATCTCTCTAGGGGACATCAAGGTCGAGCATGCTATGTGTGATCTAGGGGCGTCCATTAATGTTTTACCGCTTTCGATCTATAAGAAATTGACTGGGGTAAGGATGGTTGCTACCAAAGTAGTGATCCAGTTAGCAGATAGAACTTGCATTTGTCCTGAAGGTGTGTTGGAAAATGTTATAGTCAAAGTGCATGATTTTCTATATCCTGCTGACTTTTATGTGATCAAGATGAATAATAATGAGTCTGCTGAGTCTAGTGGTGTACTTTTAGGGAGACCATTTTTGCGTACTGCTAAGACCATTATCGATGTCTTCGATGGAACAATATGCTTGGATTATAATGGGGGAAAATATACTTTTAGCATAGATGAGGGGATGAAAAGGCCTTTAGATGTTGAGAATCTCTATGCTATTGATGTTATTAACCCCCTGGTCCAAGAATATCTTGAGACGGAATTGATACAGGAACAAATTGACAACTCGGAGTTGAGCCATTCAATTGACAGAGAAGTTATAGGATGGTGTGCAGCAATGAACACAACAGAATTGACAGATGAGGAGCTCACGGAGGCCATTATGGAGTTTTGCAGAAGTCCCGAGTCAGCCAAATCTAAGGGATCGGCTCACGTGGCTAGTCTGGAGAATTCTCCTGGGTCTGGGAAGGAGGCATTACCAGAAATTGCAGACAAAAATCCCTTGCCCCAGGAGACGAATGGAACAAAGAAGGAACTGAAGACACTTCTACCAGGCCTCAAGTACGCTTACTTGGAGGAGAATGAGACATTCCCGGTAATAGTCAACAGTAACCTGACCAAGGAGCAAGAGAAGGGGTTGTTGGAAGTCATCAAAAGAAACAAGAAAGCAATAGGGTGGACTCTCTCGGATTTGGTAGGAATAAGTCTGGATCTTTGTATGCACCACATTCGTCTGGAAGAAGGTGCGAAGGCTCATCGAGATGCACAACGGAAACTGAATCCGAACATGCGAGAGGAGGTCCTAAAGGAGGTGTTAAAATTGCTTGCTCTAGGAATCATCTACTCCATTCCGGACAACGAGTGGGTCAGTCCTGTCCATATGGTACCAAAAAAATCTGGAATACAGGTTGTTAAGAATGAAAAGAATGAGCTGGTGCCCACCAGACTAGTGACGGGGTGGAGGATGTGCATCGACTACAGGAAGCTGAACGAAGCCACGAAGAAGGATCATTTCCCCCTACCTTTCATTGATCAGATGCTAGAAAGACTGGCTGGCAAGCAGTACTTTTGTTTCCTTGATGGGTACAGTGGCTATTTCCAAATCTACGTTAACCCAGAGGACCAAGGGAAAACCACGTTCACGTGCCCCTTTGGCACCTATGCATACCGAAGAATGCCGTTTGGATTGTGTAATGCACCAGGAACTTTCCAGCGGTGTATGATGAGCATTTTTTCGGATCTGCTGGAAGTATGCATTGAGATATTCATGGACGATTTCACCATATACGGGAACTCATTTGATACTTGTTTGGCCAGCCTTGATCTAGTGTTACAGAGATGCCAAGAGAAGCATTTAGTATTGAATTTCGAGAAATGCCACTTCATGGTGACTGAAGGCATTGTCCTGGGTCACGTGGTTTCTGAGAGAGGGATACAAGTAGACAAAGCAAAGGTAGATGTGATATCAAAGTTACCATACCCTACGAACCAAAAAGAGGTGAGAGGCTTCCTAGGTCATGCAGGGTTTTATAGGAGGTTTATCAAGGATTTCGCGAAAATCGCGCAACCACTCACTCGTTTGCTACACAATGATGTGGAATTCGTCTTTGACGAAGGATGCAAAAAGGCATTTCAGTTGCTTAAGGACAGGTTAGTGTCAGCACCAATTATCAGGGCGCCAGACTGGAATCATCCTTTTGAGATAATGTGCGACGCGAGTGATTTTGCTGTAGGAGCTGTCCTAGGACAGAAAATTGATGGAAAAAGTTATGTGATCTTCTATGCTTCCAAGACGCTGAATCAGGCTCAGAAGAATTATGACACCACGGAGAAGGAAATGTTGGCTGTCGTATACTCGTTTGAATAATTCCGACCTACCTCCTTGGGTCGAGGGTTATAGTCTTCACGGATCACGCAGCAATAAAGTACTTGCTGGCTAAGAAGGAGTCTAAGCCAAGATTAATCCGTTGGGTGTTACTCTTGCAGGAGTTTGATTGGGAAGTAAGAGACAAAAGAGGAACGGAGAATAGAGTAGCCGATCACTTGAGCGAGAATATATCAAGGGGAAACAGAAGAGGCCATACCCGATGCCTTCCTTGAGGAGCATTTGTACTTTCTGGAGAAATTTCCTAGACCAATTAACTGGGAAGCAGTTTTGGCTTTAACCGGTCCAGGGGAATTGGATAAAGGGAAGCGCGCACTGAACGCAGAACCATGGTTTGCTGACTTAGCCAACTACTTGGTCACGGGAGAGGTGCCAAGTCCAGACGAAGTTTCCCGGGCCCAGAGGATGAAGATTAAAAGCGAAGCCAAATATTACTTTTGGGACGACCCCTACCTGTGGAAGATGTGCTCAGATCAAGTGATTAGACGCTGCATTCCCGAATGGGAACAAAAAGATGTGTTAATTCATTGCCACACTTTGGCATGTGGAGGCCACTTTGGACCAAGGAAGACAGCAAGGAAGGTTCTGGACAGCGGTTTTTATTGGCCGACGTTAAATAGGGATGCCTTTGAGTTTTGCCAATGTTGCGAGAGGTGCCAACAGACGGGGGGAATTTCAAGGAGGGACGAGATGCCTCAGGTCCCGGTGATCGTGTGCGAAATTTTTGATGTGTGGGGAATGGACTTTATGGGACCGTTCCCATCATCCTGTGGGAACACTTATATATTGGTTGCAGTAGACTATGTGTCTAAGTGGATAGAAGCTAAGGCCACCACAACATGTGAATCAAAGGAGGTGGCAAAATTTTTGAAGGCCAATATTTTCAACAGATATGGAGTTCCCCGGGCCATCGTCTCAGATCAGGGAACTCATTTCTGTAATCGCACCATCGAGGCTCTGATGAAGAAATATGGTGTCCACCATAGAGTGTCGACTCCGTACCACCCTCAGTCTAATGGCCAAGCGGAGATTTCTAACCGCGAGATCAAGGCAATATTAGGAGAAGACAGTTAATCCGTCAAGGAAGGACTGGAGCAAGAGGCTCGGTGACGCATTGTGGGCCTACAAAACTGCTTTCAAAACGCCTATCGGAATGTCGCCCTACAGGCTTGTGTTTGGCAAGATGTGCCACTTACCTGTGGGTATTGAGCACAAGGCGTACTGGGCAGTGAAAGAGTTGAACATGAAACCTACAGCTTGCGAAGAAGAGAGGGACTACCGCAGCGGAAGACACGGAAACCAAACAGGTCCTATACGGATCTATTTAGGTGATTATGCATTCGACTCCAATTTCATGCAACAAACATAGATCTATAGATATAACATCAAATAAACACATAATCATGCATATTTGATGTAGATTCGATTGTTACCTCATAATCCATCATTGGATTGACGTTGCTAGCTGCACCACCCGGAGATCCTTGGTTTATCGACCACGAATCTTCCGTACTATTCCCTTGTCCTTGATTCTCCATCCGTGTGGGCGGATCTTAGATAATCAATTAAATAACTTTGAATGGATCTAGGGAAACCCAATACAAACACCAAATCGTCTAGATCTAATCCTATGAATTAGGATAGATCAAGAACAATAATCAAAACCCTAATTCTCCCACGTGCTAGGCACAAAAATCGAGACAAGTGAGAGAGAAGAGGGAGGCGCCGATTTGCCTCCTAGGGTTAGGGTTTTGTGTTGTCTTGGATTGTGTGCTAGGGTTTCCCTTTCATTCATTATTTATAGTGGACCTTATTGGGCTAGTAAGGGGATCCATGGAATGACTTAAGTGTTGGGCTCACCCATTGGATAAATTACTAATTAAATCAAATGACCCATGATTTAATATATTATCAATGGAATATTATTTTATTCCACTAAAGAATAATATTGCACTCCCACTTAAATCACCAAATTACAAATAACTTGGGTCCATTTTATTTTATAATATTTCCCGCATTTAAGATTATCTTGATCCGTCAATTTAATTCTTTTGTCTGCTATGTGACTAGAATTAAATTAATTCTCCAAAGAGTTTTTCTAGTTTGAAACTTTATTTATTATTCGTGGAATAAATTCCAACTGCGCAGTTTTCTGAATAATAAATTCCTTTTTCAAACACCTCATTGGGGATCACCCTTTTAGGGATTTAATCATACCACACTGGGCACGCGAATTCTATGAAATAATATTCCAATACCTTTATGTTATTCAACTACTACCACCCAAGATATCATGAACTTGAGTTACGTACAAACTCTCACATATTGATAAGTCAAAGTGGCGTTTGATTGAATAAACAATATTGATATTAATATCATAGACTAGAAAATACTAAACTTTCTGAAATATATTCTTTCAGTAGATAGCAATAAAGAATACATTTCGGATTAGATCCTTTCAGTGCTTTACCACACCGGTGTTACTAATCTCTTCTTAGGTAAGAGAGAATTATCACAAACACCGCAACCGTACCAATAGGTAGCCAAAGCCTATCTAGGTTGTGAAATACGTTTTTCTTCTTACTAGATCTGGCCAAGTCCCCTACTGGAAAACTCATGAGGAGATTCATCGAATTTCCCTACTTGACCTTCTTAGTAAAAAGCCTTAGACTTGTTTATTATATTTCAATAATAAACCATTATATTATATTATTTGTTCTCATAAATAGGTAAACAAGTGGACGTGGCGTTTCTCGTATACATGCACAAGCTGACTGTACAAAGGCATGTACGCTCGAAGCATCTTTTAGTATACATACCCCAAAGAAGAGAGGAAGTTACAATTACAAGAGCTGGAGGAACTTAGGCTGGAATCTTTTGAGTCTGCCATGTGGTACAAAGAAAGAACGAAGTTATGGCATGACAAGAATCTCCGGGTCAAGGAACTTCATGTGGGACAGAAGGTGCTCCTTTTCCAATCCCGGCTCAAGCTAATGCCAGGAAAATTGAAGTCTAAATGGATCGGCCCATATACCATCGTCGGCATCCGCGCAAACGGAGCAGTGGAGATCCAGGGAAGTGCTTCTAACTCTGTCCCTTTTCTTGTCAATGGTCATAGAGTGAAAGTCTATAGGGATAATTCCGAGTTGTGTGTGGTGGACGAAGTTCCACTACACGCACTCTCTACTATCGCCTAGACGGACGATGAGGTATTCTCGATGAATTCCTGGGTCAGGTAGTAGGTTGACATTTTTGAAAATTACGAACTGAACCAGGGAATCTCGGGAATACTCTAAAGAAATGTGTATATAGTTTAATTATTTTTCAAACTAAAGAAAATTCAAAAATATTTTCGAAGCACCAGACTCCGAAGGAAACCAATGCTTTATACTCTAACCTTGACTTGGGAGTCTGGAACCTTCAGTTTTCTTTTAGGGTCATGGTCAGGGAAATCAACTAGAGAAGAATCTGAAGGAAGAAGTCAAGGAAAGCTTGGAGGAAGAGGTCAAGGAGGGATGGAGATAATTTGAATTTCAAAATCTGCCGATATTTATGGGAGTTGTACGGTTGCTTACATCATGCCTGCAACCGCACCATCCTTTCATCAGAAAAGCAACCGTCGCTTCTCATTCTCCAATAATCCCAAATCGATGAAAACACCGAATTTACTCTCCATTCTCTCTACTTTCGTTCTCTCTCTAGAATACAAACCCTAACCAAAATTCGGCCCAGTTTTTTGTCTAATTTCAAATTCGGCCCTTCTCTCTCTCCAGCCTAATGACGTCCGCGCCGGTCATACCACCAGTGACGATTCCGGCAGATTCGGCGGCACAACCGGCGGATCTTCGTGAAGAAAGGCCGCAAGATTCTGGATCTCAACATGCAGAAACCGCTTCACAGGAGGCGGAGAAAGAAGAGGCGGTGCACGAACGGCCGGAGGATGGTGGACCAACAAACAGCGGAACAGAGGTGGAGACCGAGAAGCAAGGTGACGAGAACCATAGTTCTGAGGGTAAGGAAGATGGTGAGGGGGAAACCCCTGTTTTGGATGATGTTGTGGAGGGGGAAACCCCTATTGTAGACAAGACGATTGAGGGGGAAACCCCTGTTGTGAAAGATGTTGCCGAGGGGTAACCCCTATGGAAACTGGGGATGAGACCCCAACTGATTTCAGGGGTGCGACCCCTGAACACATGGAAGAGGGGGTGACCCCGAGTGGTGTCTGGGGGGAGAACCCCATTTATGTTGAGGGGGCAACCCCGATAGTGGACAACGAGGGGGAAACCCCAGGAAATTTGATGGAAGAAACAGATCTACCTGCGACTAGAGTACCGGAGCCCGCCGAAGGAGGGCTGAACTTGATTGTGGACCTGGTGGATGACCAGGAGGAAGCCGAACCCAAGATAGACGAGAGGGCAGAAAGGAGACGAACCAGGAGAAGTCTACTCGATGAAGTTGATGACATAGTTCCTAATGTTGCGGAGGCAGAGGAACGTCGCCTGGCCAAGGAGAGGGCGAGAAAAGGAAAGGCGGCGGCGACCTCATCTACCCGGTCAAGGAAAGCTCCCTCCGTCAAGGAGGTTGAGGAGACCCTTTCCCCAGTGACCGAGGATCCCTCTGTCGAGGAACAAGAAGAGCCTACCCCTGAGCCCAACTACGAATCTGAAGAAATTGAAGTAGAGCCTATTCCAGGACGTCCGGAAGTCTGGTTGACTAAAGAGCTGCTAGAGGAGATGAGGCAGTTCGACGATCAGAAGAGAACCACGGTGTACAAGGAAAGATGTAGCACCGGGAAGATGGCTAAGTCTGGGAAGCAGTACAGCCCCAGAGAGCTCAAAATGATTGCATGTGACAAGGACTTCCGCGCTTGTATCTATTCGATCGGATTTGAGTGGTTACTGAAGCACAGCCAGGAGAGGGTGCCGGTGGACCTAGCAAGGGAGTTTTTCTCCACCTTTCGATTGAAAAACACCACTGATCTTGACGCGGACTCCATAACATTCAGGCTTTTTAATGAAGAATATGAGATGAGTATCCGGGAATGGTCTTTGCGAATGAGATTGTTCATCAAAGCCTCTCACATCGAAGACCGAATCCTCCGCTTTGCTCAGACGTTTATCAGCTACAACTTGATGGGAACCGCTAATTCAGCTCTTACAACTACCGACCTTTACTTCACTTGGTGCATGGCGAAGGGCGTGAAGGTGCACCTAGGTTATTGGCTGGCTCAGGCATGCCACCAAATGGCGAGCAACCCTGCGCGTCATATGTATACCTGCCACCTCCTCGGCTCCTACCTCCAACGGAACATCGACATGAAGATTGCCAAGGCCGCTCCAGTTGGTAGTCATGTGCGAACCCCCGGAGGTTTTCAGTGTTGATTATTTTTTCAACAAGGGGTTGCTGCAGACTCATGGCACCAAGACCCTCTTCTACTCGTTAGGAGACAAGGTAAAAGCAGAGCCTGAAGAAACCGAGGAAGCCATGCCAAGTGAAGAGGTTGAAGAGCTACGTAAGGAAGTCCAGGATGTGAGGAAGGAGATGCAGTTAATGAGGAAGGAAATGGTAAAGGAACTTGGTGGGATCAGAAAGGAATTGAACGGGAATCGGGAGGAAGTGAAGACCCTGAGGGGCAATATTGCAGATCTGGCGGTGAAATGCGCCAAACAAAATGAGCGGATGACGGAAGCGGTGGAGCTTTCAATGAAGATGTTGAAGTGGTTGCAGCAGACACTCCCCTTGACCCAGTCGAAGGTAACTCCTGGGTCCAGCAGTGAGGTCAAGCAGCCCACACAGAGCAGTCCCTCCGTCAAGCGACCGCAGCAATCGCTCAAGCAGTTGATCTCCCCACCCGTTCCCAAGCAAGTTTCAGCCCCAACCAAATCAAAGTCTCTAGTGAAGAAGCCAGTACCCGAACAGGAAGAAGAAGAGCTGGAGCAGCCAGCAAAGAAGAAAGTGAAGATGAACCGACCCGGAATCCCACCCCAGTCTGGCTCTCGAGGGAGCCAGCCCCAGAAGTGAATCACCCCCCATGACCAAGTAACTTTTATTTTTCTTGCTTTCAGTTATCTGTTTTTGTTTTGTTGCATATTTGTGTTTGTATTTATCTGTGTTTCCTCCCACTTAGCCCACTGCGTGGTCTAAGTGTTAGAAGTTTGTATTTTCTATTTTGTTTGTGTCTTCACCCACTTAGCCCACTGTTTGGTCTAAGTGTGAGAAGTTTGTACTTGCTGTTTTGTTATGTTTTTCTCCCACTTAGCCCAAGGCTTGGTCTAAGTGTGAGAAGTTTTTGTTTTTATATAAACTGTTGTTGTTATTGCATTGATCTCTCTGTTTCCCCCCTTCACGACGATGGCTTGGGGACAAGCTTGAGTGAAGTGGGAGGGGGAGAGGAGTCAATGCATGAATTTGTCTGCATGATAAGAGTTTTTTTTTTTAGGTCTTGTTTTGTTGTGTCGCATGAGCCAGTGAATATAAACGGCATGATCCCCTTAGTGAAGGTAATTGAAAATAGGAGGTATTTCAACTTAGAAGCCTTTTCCTTTAATAAGCCAAGTCAATCTGAGTGAAGCGAGAACGATAGAGGATGGCTTTACTTACTTAGTTGTGAAGCCCTACTATAATAGCGAGTTATAAGCCTTAAATAACTTCGAGCTAACACATGTTAAAGGGCCGCCACTGAATGCTTAGGGAGAAGAGTTGTGAAGGAGAAAAATAGGGGAATTGGGTTATAAAGGTATAAGCTGGACGAAGTCCAGGGTGAGGCGTTATAAGCTGGACGAAGTCCAGAAGAGAGGAGGAAAATAGAGGAATAAGCTGGACGAAGTCCAGAGAAAAAAAAAAAGAAAGAAGAAAAAAATATATATAAAAAAAGAGAAGAGAAGGAGGTATAAGCTGGACGAAGTCCAGGGGGAAGGTGTTTTAAGGGCAGGAGCAATAATAACCTGACCCAGGAAAAGGAGGAACTCTCATAACCCGACGCTTCAGTGGTGTGGCAATGACTTAAGAGAGAATCGATCCTAACATCCCTGATGAGGAATGAGTGATCGAGTGAATCCAACAATTGGGTAAGTAAAAGGCTATCTTGACGAACTGACAGATTGGCTAGGAAGAGGAAGGGAAAGGGCCTATTTGGAGGAGTGCAGCCTGTTGGATTGACCTTAATCTTGTGGGGACGGTTGCCTAAAAGTTGAAGCTAGCTCATGCATATGTGTTGACGTGTTTATGTGTTTGTATGTTTTTCCTTAAGTGTTTTAATTTCAAATTGTGTCTAGGTCTAGGAGTCTGTCTAGAGTCTAAAGAGTCGGTCAGGGGATAACCTTGCTTGAAATTCGCCTTATTCTTTTCTTGTCTTTATACTTGAGGACAAGTATGGTTTAAGTGTGAGTAGTTTGATAAGGCTAATTTCATGCATCGGTTATGTAGTGAAAAACATTACATTCTGCTGGGTCTAACACGGTTTCTAAGCCAGGTGTGTGACAGAATCGCGAGATCCAAGAGATGCTGGAGGAAATAGTCTAGCGAAGGAATGAAGTAGAAATGAGCAGAATCTAAGGAAAAAGAAGGCTTGAAGAAGGGAGTCAATAGCTGAGGGCAACAAAGTCTATCTATACCTCGCTGGGCCCCACTTCAACGCCTATAAATAGAGGAGCATGCAACACACAAGATATCACTCTTTTCGCTCACTCTTAGCTCACACACAACACACACTTAGGAAATGGGAGATCTGGGGTAGTTTCGGTTCCAAGGGGGTTCATTCTTCAGAAATTTCAGTCGTAACACCGTCCGCGTGAGGGCGAAGATACAATCTCTTTATTTTCAGTTTGTTTTGCACTCTTTTCGTTCGAACTTCACTTTTGGAAGTCGATTGGGCTGTTGATGTTACTGATTATCTATGCACTTCTGTCAGTTTTCGTATTATTTGTGTTATTTCAAGTTGATTTACGTTGATCCTGCTGTTGAGAGTTTTATTTCGGCAAGTTACATGTTGATCTCTATTTTTGCTGCTTTGGTGCTCGATTTGGGAATTTGGTTGTAGATCTGCGGTGTTGTTGTTGATCGGAGGTTGTTGGTTAAATCGGAAGTTATGAAATGTTTCTTTGGGCTGGAGTTTGTGTCGGACGCTTGGATCCGGAGTGGATTTAGCGTTCGAGGTTGGATCTGAACAGGGGAAGTCGAGTTATGCATGGATTTTGAGTTTTCCGCTTGCTTTCTGTTTTACTTCGTCTAGCATCCGTAGATCTGTTTAGTTCTTAATTGTTACTCATCAAAATTATTTAAATTCAGTCTGCTCTGTTCCGATTTCGCTCATGCTGTTTTTCTTCTGATTTTTTACGCAATTTGGTTGGAGAAGATGATGTCGCTGTTAGTTAGTACCTTAGTTAGTTTTTTTTCCATCTTTTCGTCCGTACTCTGCTTTTTCCGTTATGGTCCCCACCGTCAGTTTGTTTCCCAAATCTAGGTAATTAGAGTACTTTCTTAGATCTAGTGATTGCTCGGTTTAGTTTTCGTGCATGCTTTGTTGTTTCGCCTAGATCTAGCTGTTAGCGTAGCAGTTTAAATCCCAAGTCAAGTTAAATTTCCTCAACCCAAAAAAAATGCGTGGCAGCAGCCAATCCAAAAACAATCCCCAATTCCTTGAGCAAGATTATTACGCATCCATCTTTGTGGGATCGATCCCTACTTTCCTGTGCTAGGTTTTAGTAAAGTGGTTGATGGTTTTTTTTTGAAGGAGTGCTCTGTGTGTCCGACGACCAGGATTTTCCAACGACCAACGAGTTCCTAGACCGTGTGATCTAGCGGATTTGCTGGACCTAGGAAACCTGTTATTTTCTTTCTACTAGTGTGTCTAGTAGGTCCTTCACTTATCTTTTAATTTACTACTCCCTCCGTCCCAAGGAAAATGACCTCTTCTTGGGACGGCACGGGATTTTATGCATGCTAATTTTAAAGTGTTTAAAAAAGGAGAGAGAAAATTGTTAGGTGTTTAAAAGTAGGAAAAATGAATAAAGTAAGAGAGATAAAAGATTGTTTACGTGTAAAAGTAGGAGAGATGCAAAAAGTAAGAAAGAGAAAAAGTTGTTGGGTATTTAAAAGTAAGAGAGATGAATAAAGTAAGAAAGGAACATAATAATGGGGTCAGCTTGGTTGGGACGGATAAAAAAGGAAAGTGAGTCATCTTCGGTGTGAAGGAGGGAGTACAATTTACTAATATTTGTTGTTTTGATATTATTGCATGTTATAGTAACAAATTTTTTAATATATATAAGAGTAAAAGTTAATTTTAGTCCTAAACATATAGCGCAAATACGAATTTGGTCAAAAACATTCATTTTTTGAAAAACAGGTCCATAACATATGTAATTTGTGTCGTTTACGTCCATTTTTTACGGTGCCGTCAATTTTTGACGGTCAACCATCGATTAACACAATTTTGACCCGATTAGGCTTATTTTAATTATTGTAGCATACATGACAAACTAGTCCTTGATATTCATAATCATGACCAAATACATCCTGAAAATTTTACAATTGAAATCAAGGCGATTAACAAGTTTCTATGGAAATGGGACAGTCAAAATCGCCGTTGATTTCTGGAAAATTGAACGACGGAGCTCCACGGTCGGAAGAACTAGGGTTTTTCATCGTCCTCCTTGCATCGTCTTCTTTCTCAGGGACTTCGTCGTTGGACTCGACTTCTAGAATTGGAGAAAGCTCGATTTATGCGTCGACATTAGGATTCACTGACGGACCTTGTTCCATTTGCTTCGGAGGAGGAGAATGGTGTCCGACAGGATCGGGCTCCGACCGCCCTTCACTTTCACCTTGATTTTCAGGCGGGTGGTGGCTGGACTTCCTCTTCCTTGAACATGTCGCCTTGGAGTTCACAAGTCCGTCGAAAGAACGGAATTTAGGGTATGACAAGTTCCAACTCATGACCAACAAGTGATACTCGGCGGTGGCAGCGAAAGTGTTCTTGGTCGGATTCGGAGCTAGGGTTTTTTGTGTAGAACGGCGAGAAAAGAAAGAGAGAGAAGAGTGAGTTGGAGAGTTTGGAGGGAGTCGATTAGTTTCTAAGTATTTGGAGTGTTGTGGGGAAAATGAATGATCTTTCAATTAAGAATGCAAAGGGAATTGAAAAAGAATTAAAATCCATTTAATTAGCAAAATAATTAGAAAATAATTATATGCCTAATAATCCAAGATTAAGTCTAATCGGGTCAAAATTGTGCTAATCGACGGTTGGCCGTCAAAAACTGATGGCACCGTAAAAAATGGACGTAAACGACACGAATTTCATATGTTATGGACCTGTTTTTTAAAAAGTGACTGTTTGGGCCAAATTCGTGTTTTGGCCATATGTTTAGTACCAAAATTAACCTTTACTTTATATATGAATAATACACATTACTTAATTTATTTATTAAAGTAATACATCTACTAATAAAATACTCCCTCCTTCCACAAAAAATAGGGCAATTGGTGTATGACATGTGTTTTATTGTAGAATTGGTAAAGTAAGAGAGAAGGGGAAAAAAGTAAGAGAGAAGGTGAAAAAGTAAGTGAGAAGTAGTGTTAGTGGAATGATGTGTAGGGTTATTATTTGTTGAAAACTTTCCATAAATGAATGTGTTCTATTTTTTATGGACAGCCAAAAATGGTAAATGTGTCCTATTTTTTGTGGACGGAGGGAGTACGATATAGCATAATAAAGTATCCTCTTCCGATGATACCCACTTAATATATCTATAATATTAACAATAACACAATTTAAAATTAGAAAAAAAAATTATTTAGCAAAATAATTAGAAAATATTTGGGTGACTAATACTCTCAGATTAAGCCTAATCCAGTCAAAAAATTGCTAATTCACGGTTGATCGTCAGAAATTGATGGAACCACAAAAAAGGATCGAATCGACAACTATTTTGTTTGTTATAAAGCTGATTTTCAAATAGTAAATGTTTTGGACTAATTTTATATTTTGGCCATATCTTTATGTCCAATTTTAACCTATGCTCTTCTCTATAATAGAGAATATATATAGTTAACTACCACATGGGCCTTGGCTAACAAACTTAGTTTATCGTCCAACTATAAATAACTAATTTATTATCTTAATCGTGTCCATTATTTTTTTATTATTAGATTAAGGGGTTGATCCAAGGATTTAAAGTTAAAGTTGCTCCATATTCATAGATAGAGATCGATTCCCTGACCGTTTGGTTAAGGATCGACGAGTTTCATGTCATTAAGGACATTAATTAGGTCAAAATTATTACATGATCAAATATAGACATTAATATACTATTTCCTCAATCCCATAAAAAATGGAACTTTTTGTAGGTTGTTCCATTAAAAATGATACTCCCTCTGTCCCATAAAAATTATGTGTATTTTCCATTTTCATCCGTCCCACAAAAATATGTGCATTTCATTTTTGGAAAGTTATATTAATTTAATAATGTATGTCCCACTATCCACTAACACTACTTTTACTAGTATCATTCTCCCTCTCTCTCTCTTACTTTATCATACTCTTCCCCTCTCTCTCTTACTTTACTAATTTTGTTTTAATTCTCGTGTCGTATCCATTGCCCATATTTTTGTGGGACGGGGGAGGGGGTAGGGGGGAGTATGTTTT
The DNA here is from genome assembly GCF_023119035.1 of Salvia hispanica. Taxonomy (NCBI): domain Eukaryota; kingdom Viridiplantae; phylum Streptophyta; class Magnoliopsida; order Lamiales; family Lamiaceae; genus Salvia; species Salvia hispanica. The sequence continues at coordinate 41,433,021 of NC_062968.1, forward strand.
CTTAAATGTACTCCCTCCGTCCCACAATAAATGTCACATTTCACTTTTACCATAAATGGTACATAGATCCTACACTCCACTAACTTACTCCACTCACATTTTATTATAAAATTAATATAAAAAGTGAGTCTTATATTCCACTAACTTTTCCAACCCACTATTCTGTACATTTCTTAAAACTTGTGCCAACACCAAATATTATTCCTATTGTGAGACGGAAGGAGTAGTAATCTCTATTTTTCCTCTTTATTACTTTTTATACGTTTTACTCTCTTTATAAGCTTATAAAAATAAAATTTCATGCTAAAAAATATTGCATATCCCTCCATCCCAATTAAGTTGAGTCAAAACTTTTGGGCACGAGGACTAAAAAATTGTATTGAAAAGTAGGAGAGAGACATAAAGTAGGACAGATAGAAGAGAGAGTAAAGTTGGGGATGGAATAAAGTAAGAATGACTAGATATTTTATTTTTTTATTAAAAAAGAAATTACTCAATTTAATTGGAATATGCCAAAAAAGAATTGGAATATACCAAAAAAGAATATAACTCAACTTAGTTGGGATGAATGAGTATTTATTAAGACGAGGGAGTACTAGTATTTAGGAGGCGAGTGGAACGGATTATTATCAAAGTATTCAAAATCAGTTGAAAATGTGTTCATGAATAACTGAATGTGTTTGGTGATCCAGGCTACGATTGTTTCACCTACGATTGTTAGGTGAAGTGAACGAAATGGGGTAGGTACCATCTACCAACTGCATGAGCTGTCGTAATCATACATTAAGCAATTTGTGTACGCACTTTCAATGGCACATGTGGAAAGACATGGTAAAGAAAGGAAGAAATATATAATTTGTCCATTTAGTAATTTGTGTACGCACGATCATCTGCTGATATGGAAAGAAATGAACACATTGCACCGACAGTGGATATATGGCAATACGGTAAATTTTTTTTATCATATGAACTGGAAAAACACTCCTTCCGGTCATGAAAATTACTACTCTCTCGGCCCTAATTGATATATTTTCATTTTCTAGATGTCTAACTCTAAACAATATATTTCCAAAATAGAGATATCACATTTTCTATTTTTTCATTCTCTCTTACTTTATTATCTCTATTTTATCCAAAAAAATATACTATACAAAATCATGTGTCGAATTAAAAATGTCCCACTTAGAATGAGACGGAGGGAATATAAACTTTTAGTTGATTACTAATTTTAATACTCAATGGATAAGTAAAAGAGGTGAAAAGAAATGATAGTGGAAGTGTTCACATTATTAGTAGTTGAATCGATCTAAAATTAAAAAATTCATACTTGCCAAAGATAAATTAAGAAGAATCTAATTATTACTTCCTCCATCTTGCAATATGAGTCCTATTTGGTTTGAGCACGAGTTTTAAGAAATGTAAAGAAAAATGAGTTGAATAAGTTAGTGGAATGTGAATCTCACTTATATATATTAGTTTTATAATAAATTGTAAGTGGAATAAGTTGGTGGAATATTGGGTCTATTTACCATTAATGGTAAAAGTAAAAACATGACTTTTATTGTGGGACGGATGAAAATGGTAAAATATAACTCTTATTGTGGAACGTATAGAGTACTTTTTAGAGCCGAAATCTAAAATTTGAAAGTTTATAATTACTAAGGATAAATCAAGAAGACAGAGACAGAGCAAGGGAGATAAAGTGATGGATGACATGCACATTAAAATTACTTAATTTCACTAAGAAAAGAACTTCCTTCGTCCCACTTAAAATGTCCACAATTTTGAGTGGCACGAGAATTTAGGAGGTGTTATTAGGTGAAGTAAGTAGAGTGAAAATAGTAGTTCAATAATTTAATGAGAAGAGAAGAGGGATACGTTATTTCTAAATATAGAAAGTAGACATTTTGAGTGAAATAAACTAAAAATGAAAGATGAACATTTTGAATGGAACGAAAGAAGGACATTTTACTAAACTTCGATGAATAAGTGTGACATGCATGACACGCCCATGGTTGTAGTTATTGGCTAAACTTTGATGAATTCTCTTAAAAGTGTGACATGTATGACACGCCCATGGTTTTAGTTATATTGGAATGAAGATGAAAGTTTCACTCTAATTACAATATCGATATGTTTTCCTACAAAATAATGTTGACATGTATGGTTTACTTAGCCATATCATATTATTGCCGAAAATTTATTCAGAGGAAATACATTGGTTGGGCATAATAAAAGAAAATACATAGAAATAAGAAATGAGGAGCTGGCAGGCATGAGCAAAGAATATAAATCAGAAATGCAACATTTATTAATTAGATACTTAAATTCGTTCTAGAGGAAATGTCACGTTTGATAATGGTTGGGTATAATAAAAGAAAATACATATAAATAAGAAATGAGGAGCTGGCGCCTGGCAGGCATGAGAAAAGAATAGAAATTAGAAATGCAACATTTATTAATTAGATACTTGATTCGTTCTAGAGTAAATGCCACTTTGATAATGTTACAGTATTTTAGAAAATATATTTAGTGTGCTAATTGAATAGAAAAAATATAGTTTATATATTGATTCGTTCTGGAGTAAATATCCCATTTGATAGTGTTTTAGTATTTTAAAAAATATTGTTCAGTGTGCTAATTAAATAGAAAAAATATAGTTTATATATTGATGCAAAAGAAAAAAATAGTTGGACTAATAATAATAAAAGAGAAAAAAATGATTGGATATATTAATAGAGATTTATTTTTTTCTAAAAGACGAAATATAATACTCTTTTCGTTCTATAATAAGAGTCACATTTTGTCATTTTAGTCAATTCTACAGTAAGAGACTAAGAGTCATATTTTACTTTAACCATAAATGGTAAGTATGTAACACTTTTCACTAGCTCACTTCACTCACATTTTATTATAAAACTAATATAAAAAATAAACTTCATATTCCACTAATTTTTCCAATCCACTATTTTTTATATTTCTCGAAAGCTGTGTTCCTACTAAATGTGACTTCTATTGTGGGACAGAGGGAATATTCTTTAGGATATTATATGAATGGACACGTCGACGGCCATTGCGGGGCGTCGAAGACAGGCTGGTAATTGGGGGTGCTGCGATTGGGGCACGCAAACAGGATTGGGTGAAGTCGTGACTGCTGGCGACACCCGATTTGGGCAAGCAAGCCGCTACTGGCGCGGGGCATGGCTGTGACGGAGAGAACAAAATGAAAAGGAGGGGGGGAGGGGTGTTAATCTATTTTTTAAACGATTTCTATATGCTTATTTTGTTTTAATTTAAGTTAGTAATTTTGTATTTGTATTTGCATTTTTTTATTTTAATGATTTTTTTTATTGCATTTTAATTTCAATTGTTAATACGTATATTTTAATTGAATTTATATTTCAATTATTAATATTTTTATGTATTAGTTTGTATAGTTATTGTGATAAAATAATTATTTATGCACTTATTATATGTATATTAAAATAGTAGTACTAGTAAATTTAAAGTTCTGGCGTGACAGGGATGTGAGGAGAGGGCGCCTTAGACAAAAAACAGGGAAATAATAACACTGCAGTAGTTTTGGCATAAGCTGAGTCGTTCTTTTCGCCTCAGACAGAAAAACAGGGATCTAATAACATTGCGGGAGTTTTGGCATAAGCTGAAGTCTTTCTAATTTGAATGCTTTATGAGATAGTAAAAATAGAAAGTGCGAAATTTGCATTAGATATACCCAATTCTATTCCATAAAAGTACGTGCATTTTTAAATATCGTCCATTTCGTAAAAATATATAAATATTTTGGAAATTTATCCCAATTTATTATCTCTATACATCAATTTATTTACAAAGTATACCACCATTACCATTAAACACTACTAATAATGTGGATCTCAATATCTACTAACACTACTTTAACCATCCTTCTCCTTCTCTATCTTTCTTAACTAATTTTATTTTAATTTTCGCACTATTAATTACTCATATTTTTATGGGACGAAAGAAATTTTAACAAAATAATTAGAAAAAAAATACTCCATCCGTCCCACATAATTTGTCCAATTTCACTTTTGCTATATTTGGTAGTGGACTTCATATTCCACTAACGCATTTCTACTCACATTTTGTTATAAAACTAATATATAGAAGTAGGACCCACATTCTACTAACTTTTTCAACTCACTTTTTATTACTCCCTCCGTCCCGCTTAAGATGACACATTTTCCTTTTAAGTTTGTCCCAACTAAGATGACACATTTCCTTTTTTGGTAGCTTTCTCTCTCCAATTAATACACTCAACTACTTTTTCTCACTCCTATTAAAATATCCATCTTTCTTTATCCCTCTACTTTAATACTTACACCCACTTTCTCCCTCTCCAATTAAAACACTTTAACCAATAACTCCTAAAATCCCGTGCCGACTAAGCAATGTGTCATCTTAGCCGGGACAAAGGGAGTATATTTCTTAAAATCTGTGCTCGGTCAAAGTGGGACGAATTATGTGGGACGGAGGGAGTAATAATAAGAGGCGGTGGGGGGACCATTCGTGCAAAGCGCGGATCTCACAACACTTCCCTTCCTCCACGTGCTTATGAATTACTCCATGCGTCCCCGATTAAGAGTCACACTTTTCCATTTCGCTCCGTCCCAATTAAGAGTGACACTTCATTTTTACCATAAATAGTAAGTAGGTCCCACATTCCACTAACTCAATCCACTCATATTTTATTATAAAATCAATATAAAAAAAAGGGTCCCACATTCCACTAATCTTTTCAACTAATTTTTCTTTATATTTATTAAAACTCGTGTCTGGTCAAAGTATGACTCTTAATCGGGGACAGAGAGAGGGAGTATATTGAAATGGAATCATGTACTAGCTAAAATATCATTGAGATGGAATCAATAAATTTAATAATGAAAAAGATAAATATCAAAACCACGAAAAAGGATAAAGTTATCAATCCATTAGCAGTTGGTGGCATGCATGGATGAGTATAATAAGAGTATTAATAACGATTTCCAAAGTGAAATATAAAAGCAATCAATCAATAAATAATTCCTCCATCCCGCTTTAATAGTCCCAATAACTTTTCTGCCTTCTTTTTATAAAAATAATAAAAAATAGTTAAAGTGGAAAAATGATAAAGTAAGAGAGACAATAATGTAGATAAGACTTTTCTCTATATTATTCTCTCTATTAATTTACCATTTCTCTTCTTTAACTATTTTTTATTATTTTTACAAAAATAGGACAGAAAAGTCAATGGGACTGCTAAAGCTGGATGGAGGAGTAATTATGATCTAAATCTTGGCAAATCGCCAAGGGGTATAATAGGCATTTTGGATGATGAAAGAGGGTCCTTTCGTCCTTGTACCTCTACACTCAAACTCCTGCTCATGCAAAATGCTTCCTATAAATACACAGCATTTCGGCAATCATTAACCTCAACTCTTGCAGTCTACAATATCATTTATTTCAGGTGAATTTACTATAGCTTTTCATGATCAAAGCTTTGCATTTTATCATTACTGTGGATACTCCTTTTTATGCCTGATCATCGTTATTTTGGATATACTAGTAATAGTTTGCTTAGTTTCAAAATTTTACTTTCAGTTTTTGTTAACCGAAACTCTGCTCAATTGAAATCAGATTAGGACACGAGTTATGTGTTTATCGAATTCGACAACGTGCATAAATCTTAACTGGCTAAACTGAGGAACGATTATATGATGTTTTTACTCTGTTTCAGCCGTGAAGAATGGAGAAGCAGCAGAATTTGGAATGGGAAGCAGCACAGAGCATTGCGATCAGTGTCGACCTTGTTTCCGCGGCTAAAAAGCAGCTCAAGTTTCTCGCGGCTGTTGATCGGAACCGTTGCCTCTATGACGGGCCCGCTCTAGATAGGGCTATTTACAGGCAAGTACAGCGTTTTTACTTAAACTGTTGATGCTCTCTCATGATTAATTATTTGATGGTTGAATATTCGAGTACATGTTTTACTACTTTGATGCCCTCCTTTATGTTTGTGAGTTTCTTGAAATATGCAAAAAGTTTTAGTACTACTTTATATTTTGTATTTTTTAATGCTCTCTCACTCTCTTAAAAATATGAAGGGGCCCGGTTATAGTAATGAGTCATTTTTAAATGTATTTTTTTTTTTAGAAATGAGTTATTTTGGATGGAATAAGCAAAAAAGATAGTGGATGATCTTTAATGAGATGGGAAAGTATTAAATACTCCCTTTGTTCCAACTAAGTTGATTCTCATTTCTTTTTGGGACGTTGCAACAAAGTCAAGTTATTTCCTTCTTTGACAAAAAAACAAAACATCTAATTGGTCTTATTTTATCCATCACCTACTTACTTTCTCTTATCTCTCCTACCTTTTTCCCTCACTTATTTTTCACTTTCATTTAATGTATTCAACACAATTTCTTGATCTTTCTGCCCAAAAAAAATGTTTTGTAAGTAACTTAGTTCAATGAAAAGAGAGTATTAGAGTACATTAAAGAATTTAATGTTATCAGGTTGTACCGTGTTTTGTCATAAAATGAAATATCTTACTTATAATGGGACGACCTAAAAAGGAATATGTCTTACCTATGATGGGACGAATGGAGTATTTTTTAATGGAGTGAATTACATTTTTAGGCTCTATACTTTCAGCGACAAACATTTGCGGTCCCTATACTTGCAAAATATCATTTGCGGTCTCCATACTATACCAATTGCTCGTTTCAGGTGCTTTTTCACTTTTTGACCAAATTTTAGGACAAAAACACCCCCAAAAGTCTAAAGGATATTTTTGTACACTCACCTCCAAAAATAGGTACTTATTTTGATATTTATGTTAATTTAGATACTTTAACCGTGATTTATATTTTATTCAAATATTTTTTTTTGGATTGGTTATAGTATAAAATATATGCATAGTTTTAATCTTGGATTTTAAATTAATAAATTCGATTTATTATAAAGCACATATTCTATTTCCTCAAACTAAGATGAATCAATTAAAATGAAATTTATAAAAAAAATGATTCACATTTTAAAAATATTTAGAAATCTTTAATTTATTGTGGCTTTTAAGCACAACTAATGTAATAATATATTAATATTTCAAAAGTATAGAGTAATAGCAATTAAAAATAACATTATATTGGTGTTGTTTTTTTATTGCCAACTAGGTTGCTTCTTCCTGAAGCTCAAAATCATTTTAATTTCTGTCAGTTACTCTCACAGATTCAGCCCTTCTCATTCATTCAACAATGACCATTTACTCTCCTGCAGAATTTCTACAAGGGCTAAACATAATTTGTAAAATTTGAAAAAATTTTGAAGAAGAAAAACTGAAAAAAATAAAATAAAATTGGGTAGGCACTTAAGCCACACCCTTCTTTTTGCTAGTTCTGCTCATAACCAATCCAAACAAAAATTATTCGAATAAAACACAGATCATAGTTAAAGTATCCAAACTAACATAAATATCAAAATAAATACCTACTTTTAGAGGTGTACAAAAATGCCCTATAGGTTTTTTGGGGCGTTTTTGTCCAAAAATATGGTCAAAAAGTGAAAAAGCACCTGAAATGAGCAAGTGGTATAGTATAGAGACGCAAATGATATTTTGTAAGTGTAGGGACTGCAAATGTTCGTTGTTGAAAGTATAGAGCCTAAAAATGTAATTCACTCTTTTTAATGTTTTGGAATTTGAAATTTGAGTTTAAATATTTTTTGCACAAATTTGGTTTAAGTGATTTTCAAAATATATATAGTACTCCATCCGTCTGCCATTAGGAGTTCCATTTATGGGCGGCAGGAGTTTTAAGAAATGTTAAGAAAAGTGGATAGAAAAAAGTTATGGAATAAGGGTTCCACTTGTATTATATTAATTTTAAATGAAATGTGAGTGGAATGAGTCAGTGAAGGTGTGACTCCTATTCGCGGACCGACTAAAATGGAAAAACGGGAATCTTATTCGCGGACAGATGGAGAGTACTATTCAATTGGCTTAATGGTGTATTTAATGTTTGGAGGTTTTAGGCCTAATATTGTTTGGCCACTTGATGCTTTTACGAGTTTAGGAGTTAATCTACAAATGAAATATTTGCATTTTTTTATTTTGAAATTTAAGAAAATTAAACAATGTTTCATGTAGTATAAGTACGTAGTATTTAGTACTGGTTTTTATTTGTTTGACGAGAGTACGAATTGCAAACATGAGTTGAGGATATTAGAAGTTGAAATGCCAACAATATTTCTTAACTTTTAAGGCCATTCTCACAAGGGTTTTCATTGTAATTGGTTGTATAATCTGAAAATCTTATTTTACGACTAGGTACAATGCTTACTGGCTTCCATTGTTGGCGAAGCATTCTGAATCACCACTTTTTGAAGGCCCATTGGTTGTCCCTTTGGATTGTGAATGGATATGGCACTCTCACAGGCTCAATCCAGTATGTTTCTTTATGGAGTACATTTTTATTTGTTCAACTATATATTGAAGATGATTAATAAATTTAATTCTGACTTAATCTTCCAGATTAGATACAAGAAAGACTGCCTGGAGTTGTATGGCAGACTTCTTGACAACAAGAATGTTATTTCTTCTGTGGAAGGAACATCGAAAAACCAAACCGAGGACGCGTGGACAACACTATTTCCAGGCGAGCCGTTTGAACTAGATTTGGAGGTTAAGCAAGAAAACACGATTGGTGATGGAGTAGTGGCAGAGAAATTCACAAAGTATGATTTGGTCTCAGCTGTTCAAAGGCAAACTCCTTTCTTTCATCAGGCAAGTGCTAGTATAACTTCAATGGAGTAGGAGTGATCACAAATATAAATGTTAATGTATTTCTTGTATTGCAGGTCTCCCAACCTCATATGAATGAGACTCGCTATATTAGAGGAGCTGTGGCTAGATACAAAGGATTTCTACACCTGATCAAGAGGAACAAGGAGCAAGGCATACAGAGCTTCGTTGTTCCCACTTACGACATTGACCTCATTTGGCACACTCATCAGTTGCATCCAGCTTCTTATACCGAAGATCTTTTTAAATATATGGGAAGGATTTTAGAGCATGACGACACTGATTCTGATAGATCAAAAGGTCAGAAACTGGATGTTGGATTCACTGGGACGAACAGGACATTCGAGGACCTGTTTGGCCGTAGGTACTGGAGAGCTGGAGCTATGTACAAAGGTGTTGCACCTTCACCTGTCAGACTCTCTCCTTACTTAGGCACTGATATGAAGAAGGAGGCAAGCTGTACTCAAAACCCAAAGTTACAACTTCCTTCTAGGGAAGTGTTTGAGGTAATTAATACTACAATGTTATTATGTATACAAATGCTCCCTTCATTGACTAGTAGTAAGGATATGTTTTGTTTGATGAATCTTCCAGGTGATGTTGGAGTTCGTAGGCGTAAGGAACCTGCCAGAGGGACATAATGGAAGTCTCTTTGTGTCCTTGAGTAAAGCAGGGACAGATAAGATCTTCAACGGGCGTAGAATCGTTAAAATTGGAGCCGAATCTGGTGAGAAACAAGTGGCCAACTTCCAGTGTCAGCCTACGGGGAACCTACAATGTGAACTCATGTCCTCCTCACCTTCTGTTTCAATGGGCACAATGTCCATATCTCTGGAAGACTTTCTGTCATCCGACTCCGATCTTACAGTGGAGAAATGGTTTGATTTGGTTTCTTCAAATACCGTGCCGATTGGCTTGCGAGTGGCCATCTCCGTTACCACGCCTACCCCAGCACCATATACACTAAATATGCTTCACTCTCAGCAGCCAATTCCAGGCAAGCCCCAGTTTACTAGAGAATTGACAGCCATAGTTGATGAGGATGGGAAGATGCTGCTAAATCTACACATGAGGTACTATCAAATATTTTTATTTTTTTCTTTTCTTACAAATGAATTGCAAAGTTGCATTTAATTTATGGATATCTGCTAATCCAGAGATCTGCACAAGTCAAGAGGCAAGAAAGAATGTAGAAGAAGAGTTGTAATTGGAAACTCGGCTTCGGGAAAATCATCTACTCTCGCTGAGTTTACAGGCTCCAAATGGTCTATGGTGAATTCTCCATGGTCTGTTAAGCTTCCAAACGCAAACAATGACGATGGACATATCTTCGAGTTGACTGGCCCTCATACTGTAAGTATCCTAATTAAAACCTCCCAAAGTTTAGACAACACATAATTAACTAGAATGAATCTTATCTTGATGTTCATGGTGTTTGTCTTTGTATAGGTAAGGTTTTTCAGAGGTGGAAGGTTGGATTACAATTCAAACAGTGAACATGAACCTCACCTATTTACAGCGATAAAGTTCTCACCTGAAGAGCCTTATGGAACAACAGTGGCATTACTTAACATGAAGTCTGGCACTATCAAGGTACAGTAACTACATAAAAACCCTTTACCAGTAAATTATATTATGACTCATCGTTCTTTTGTTATTTTTGGGATTTCAGATCAAAGAAGAATGGTTCATTTTACCTAGCATCATAGTTACATGTATACTTGGTAAAATATTGAGGAAGACCAATCAGCAAAATGCTAATGCAAAAATTGGTGTTACTGGTGTAAGTGGTGGTTGTGGAACCATGATGGCTAATTGTGGTGTTACCGGCGTTAGCAGTGGTTGTGGTAGTTGTGGAAGCATGATGGCTAATTGCAGTGTTAGTGCGGGATGTGGAAACATGATGGCTAACTGCGGTGTTACCGGCACTGGTGGTGCTTGTGGACTTAGTGGTGGTAAATCTGAAAGAGTGATGGCTAACTGTGGCGTTAGCAGTACTAGCGGTGGTTGTGGTGTACCCGGAAAAATGATGGCAAATTGTGGTGTTAGCGGTGCTAGTGGTAGCTGTGGTGTTAGCAGCCGCGGCACTGGTGGTGCTTGCGGACTTAGTGGTGGTAAATCTGAAAGAGTGATGGCTAACTGTGGCGTTAGCAGTCTTAGTGGTGGTTGTGGTGTACCGGGGAAAATGATGGCAAATTGTGGTGTTAGCGGTGCTAGTGGTAGCTGCGGTGTCAGCAGTCGTGGATCTAAAAACATGATGGCTAACTGTGGTGTTAGTGGTGGTGCCAAATCTGAAAGCGCTATGGCTAACTGTGGTGCCAGTGGTGCCGCCAAATCTGAAGGTGCAATGGCTAACTGTGGTGTCAGTGGTGGAGCCAAATCTGAAAGCGCTATGGCTAACTGTGCTGTCAGTGGTGGTGCTAAATCTGAAAGTGCAATGGCGAACTGTGGTGTCAGTGGTGGTGCTAAATCTGAAAGTGCAATGGCGAACTGTGGTGTTAGTGGTGGTGCTAAATCTGAAAGTGCAATGGCTAACTGTGGTGTTAGTAGTGGTGAATCTGGAAGCGTGATGGCTAACTGCGGTGCTAGTGGAAATATGATGGCTAATTGTGGTGTTAGTAATGGGGCTAAATCTAAAAGTGTGATGGGCAATTGTGGTGTTAGCGCTGGTTGTGGTGTTAGTAGCATGATGGCTAACTGCGGTGTTAGTGGAGGTGCTAAATCCGAAAATATGATGGCTAACTGTGGTGTCAGTGCTATTAGCGCGATGGCAAACTGTGGTGTCAACGGAGGTGCTAAAACCATGACTAATTGCAGTGTTAGCAGTGGTGTGTCTGAAAGCATGACGGCTAATTGCGGTGTTAGCAATGGAAGCACAATGGCTAACTGCGGTGTTTCCAATGGTGAATCTGAAATCTTTATGGCTAACTGCGGTGTTAGTGCCGAGGTGTCCACAAAATGTGGTGGATGTGGGCTAAGTGTGGAGGTTGCGGAGCCAGTTGTGGAAGCAAATTAGATGTGTGTGACCATATCATGCATTGACTAAGAGATGATTGTCATTTATGTATTGTATTTGTTTTTCTATCTTTTGTGGTTTTGAGTATTGTAATCTGATTGTACTTTCTGCCACTTGTTGGTAACGAATAAAGCTATGAGTTTTCATATGTTAAATTTCGTTTTGGCGATCAACAGAAACTTGCAAACAACTATTAAGAAATCTACTTTTGTTGGCATAGAAAATTTGCTTTTAAACCTAACATGTCACCCCATTTATCGTTTTTTCTAAACATGTGTAAGTACATAGAGTCTTATTCTAATGCTTATAGCACCCTAATCCAAAATCAAAACTAAATCTCCACCTTTGGATTTTAAAATAAATGGATAAGATTAAAGCTCACAAATTTCAATAAATAGTAGACAAAATATCAACAAAAGGGTAATATCGTCATTATGTTATCATATGATAATTTTCGTGGGTGTTTTTTTATATCAACATTGTGTATTACAAATATCAACAATATGATATAAGAATATCAACATTAGTACAAGAAAATATCAACACATATTTATTGAGATTTTTACATGGTTTTATTGAGATTTTTTGATGTATTTGTTGATAAAAATCTGGTTATCAACATTTACGAAAACTAAAATAAAAAATATCAAATTTCATCATCCGAACGTCGTCGGAACATATGCAATTGAGATCTCGTTGGAATCCTTATAAATTATCTTTAATTTGATATATTTTTTGCGAAAAAATAATTTAAATTGAGAGAGTTACGTAAATTTAAAGATTTGAGATGATTTTGAGGAGAGAGAAAGTAGTTAGTTATAATTACTATATATAGGATTTGACATTAATACCCTTTTAATTTAATTAATAATTATTTAAATTTAAAATATATTACACTTGACATTATATTAACCACAAGATCTTCTAATCTAATGGTTGAAAATTGGTCTCAATTTGGGATTGGTAATTAGTTAGCAATTGATTACCTCCCTAAGTACATAATCTTAAGTCAGAATTTTTAAAGATCAATCTCCTTCAGATTCAGACTCAACAATCAACATTAATCAATTTATTAATACACACTTCACAGTCCTTGCTCTTCACTTGCATTTTGCAGATTATTTTTTTTTCAACAGAATGCAACTTTCATGATCTCTCTATGGAAACAACATGCTCGATGCTCTTGGATATAAGAAGGTGATCTCCAGTAGGCAATACACGGTTCCCATCCTCGTCCGCAAAGCTCAGATGGTCACAGGGATCAACAACAAACCTTGTTTCAGCAGTTTCGTTCTGTAAGATGTGCTCACGCTCGAATCCAACTAGCTGCATTTCTGGAGAGCCTCTCAGTTTCTTTGCTGATTTAGCAAACAGAAGAACGACTTCACTCCCGTCAAAATCTCCACCGTTTGTCACAGAAATCTGCACCTCAAACCTCAAGGAACTGCAATAAGGCACCTCATCAACATAGATATCATCATTGCCTCTCGTGTAGACCAAGTTCCTCTTCCGTCTACCAGTAATGGATACTGGTAAACTCAATTTCAATGGTGCTGATTTTAGTTTGTACATGAAATTTGTGTAACTTAGCCCATATCCGAAACCATATACTCTGTCTCCAGTGTAGAACCGGTAAGTTCTTCCTGGATAACCGCGTGATGGATCAGCTCGCATATTCATGTCATTCATTGGCACCCTGGTGAATGACTCCGGATACCAGGTCATGGTAAGTCTTCCGCCTGATACCACAATAATGAACAAAGCAATTACGAAAAGCTAGAAAAACACAGGAGAATTAGTTATCATGTTCATCTCTACCTATCAAGCCAGGGATCTTTGCACAACAGTTTTCGGATACAATTACATCGATTCAGGTGGAAATTTTTACAAAATAACTCCCTAATTATTATCCTGGAGCATGAGCGTGGTCAGATGCTCATAAATAAACAGTATGATGGTCAACTGAGACCCGGCATTTTATTTTCATCATCATTCTCATGCTGGAAGAATTTTACGAGCATAATAAACTGAGTAAGAGTATACTGATTAAGTCACATTTCAGGCAAACATTCTATCATTGAAAAATACCCGGATTATAGTTTCCGAAGATGATTTGAGATAGTGCAGTTCCACCAGTCTCCCCGGGATAACCAATCCAAAGAATGCTGCCAATCTGTGGATTACGAACAGCGAAGGACACATCTAATGGTCCACCGCCAGTAAGAACTAAAATAATAGGTTTTTTACTCACAACAGCAACTGCAGTGACGAGTTCCATCTGAAAACCCGGTAGCAGAAGGCTATATCTGTCATGATCCTCAGTTTCCTGAGACAAATCTATCCCAGCTACAACAACCACATAATCAGATTGTCTAGCAGCTGAGAGAGCTTCTGCAAAACCAACTGTTGAATTGCAAGATACGTCTTGACAACCAGCAGCATGATAGATATCCTTTACATATCCTTTCAGTCCTTCCATAATACTTACCGGGTTGCATGGAACACCTACAAAAATTAAAATGATAAAAGAAAAACTAATTTATGTTGTTACTCAACCGAATCTAGAATAATATACTTATTTCGGCCATCAAAGAGCTATTTCTTCATTTTGAAGTCATGAAACAATAATTATAATAATAATAAATATAATAATAATAATAATAATAATAATAATAATAATAATAATAATAATAATAATAATAATAATAATAATAATAAAAGTCTAGCTTATTGCTTATCTAGAAACAATGAACAGAACTCACACCTGTATAGCCACCTCCAAGGTCAGTCGACTTAGCCAGCGGACCAATCAGAGCCAATGAAGAGACACCATGTTTATTTAAGGGAAGCAATTTCTGCTCGTTCTTCAGAAGCACAATACCCTGCCGAGTTGCTTCAAGAGCCAATTTCCTGTGCTCTTTAGAGCAGACATCTTTCGGCCCCAATTTCCTAAAACGATTTCTTGCAGGCTCTCCATCAAACAGCCCTAACCGAAGCTGAACAAGAAAGAGATTAAGCAGTGCGTTATCTATATTTTCTTCTGATACCTTCCCTTGCTCGAACGCAGACATCATGTGGCGCAACATATAAGTTCCACAGTTTATGTCGGTTCCTAGAACGAAAAAGAAAATCCAAAAACTACTTTAGAAACAAGAAATCAACGAATTTTCCAGAGCAGCTTAACGACAACCTGCTTTAAGAGCAGCTGCAACAGCATCCTCTGCGGTCTTTGTATAGTTCTGATATTCGTAAATGGTAGCCACAGCATCACAGTCCGAGGTGATGTATCTGTGGTCACATCATTGAGGAGAATCAAAAACCTTTCTTGTAAATTTTTTCATTTCATTAGAACAAGAAGACTTCAATGTATCACCCTCTAAAATTCCAATCACTTCGAGCTTTTTGTAATAGATGCCGATTCGCACATGCTGGAACACCATTTATAGAATTGTATGAACACATCAAGCAACTGGCATTACCCTGCAGGATGCAGCTCCTGAATGGTGCTTGGTATGTATCTTCCATATCTTGTTCCGTTACCTAATATAGACATAGATATTTAATGCTCTCAATGTCATATTCATTCTAATCGAATTATAATCCAATTTCTTAACTAGCTAACTAATACTCCCTTTGAATGCCATCTAAAGAGCCATTTTACCATTTTGGGATTTCTCCTTTTACTGTTCCTAACAAAAATGATGGACAAAGGGAGTGCTATATATTTAAAATGAAGAAAGAAAGTTACCACAGCGTTGAAATTGTATCTACTAAATTGGCCCCATTTCTCCAAATCATAAGCCGTGAAATGCTTGCAGCAAGCAGACAAAGACAGCATCATTTGATCGTCGTGATCATCGCCCAATAATGCTCGCTTCCTCAAGTTGTACCCCGAAGCTTGGCGGTGGTACCCTCCCTGAAAAGCTCTGACATACTCGACGGCGTAAGAGGAGGTGACCAAGGGATCCTCCCCGGGAGTTTCCTGGCCCCTCCCCCACCTGGGGTCCCTGAATATGTTGATATTCGGGGCCCAATAGGTGAGGCCGGCCTGCCCCGAATTGTGCATAGCTTTGGCCTCGACAGCGATGGCGGCAGCGAGGGCGGCCCAGAGGGTGCGGTTGAAGGCGGAGGAGGCGAGGATGACCTGGGGGAAGACCGTGGCGGAGGAGATGGAGCCGTTGAAGGAGACGCCGGGGCCGTTGGAAGCGATGCCGTGGAGGGATTCGGACCACCACTGGTATGAGGGAATTCCGAGGCGGGGGAGGGCGGAGGCGTTGTTGGAGAGCTGCTGGATCTTCTCAGGGAGGGTGAGGAGGGAGATCAGAGAGTCGGCTCGGGATTTGAGAGAGAGGGAGGTGTTGCAGAAGGGGTAGGAGTGGTGGTGCGGAGGCTGGCATGGCCGTTTGTAGGAGTGGGAGTGGCAAGTCAACTGGAGGAAGAGGAAGAGGAAGACAAACAAGACAAGTGGTGTGCCCATTTTGTGTACCTCTTTGGCTGTGCTGTGCTGTGCTGGTGGAGTGCCTACTTGTACAATTACAAATAACATAAGGAGGTGTTTGGTTTGGTCGGAATCCCTTTTCAGGTTCATTTATTATTAAAACGGATGTTTTGTTTGGTTTGGGTTTTTCAATATTACAATCATTTGGTTCTAGTTACCATAATTCCAACCATACCCATGCTAAATTTCTTTATTTTCCATTTCATCCTCCTATTCATTCACAGCAAAGTATATTTCTCCTTTCCTCTTTTTTTTTTTTTTTATAAATAAGTCAATGAATAGATGAAATAAAGTTTACAATGATCATCTTGGGCATACCCAAGGAAACGGATACCGGACAGGCCCGGGGTCACCACGGTTCAAGAACCGCCGGTTCCCGGTTCGGAACCGGCGGTTCAGGTTCGAAAAAATGTCGAACCTGAACCGGCCTGCCTAGGTTCCGGCGGTTCCGGTTCTTGAACCGGTTCAGACACGGTTCAACGCCGGTTCAAGACCGGCGGTTTCCAGACGGTTCCGGGCCGGTTCCGGTTTGGACCGCCGGTTCAAGTTCGTTTTTTTTTTTTTTTTTTTAAAAATTTATTCATTTATAGTACTAATTACAAATTACACCTTGTAGTTGTAGTCTTTTACTATCGAATAAATAAATAAAACGAGAATGACAATTGACAAATAGAGTAGAAGTCGACATTGGAGTTGGACAATTGGAATTTTATTGATACAATTATACAAATTTGAACGATATGTCGATATTACAAATACAAATGTTGAAAATTGAAATTACAAAAGAGTCAAAAGACTTAATACATAACATAATACATGCTTGTTAGCTTGTATAACAATTTAAATAAAAAAACTTGAAGTAAAAAACAATAAATTATAAATGTAAATAGATAGTATATATATATACTCTTAGTCGGCGAAGGAGATGTTTCTAGATAACTAAATTGAGGATACCTTTAGCAATTCAACCTTAATTGTTGAGTTTAATTTAACCATCAACAATCATGGTAGAATTGTCAAAAGTCTCCCGGATTTAGTCTTATAGAGAAGTCTTCTTCACCGATTAGAGTATATACAAATACAATTATATAATTGTATTTGTATATTTTAAAGTTGAAACAATTGAAAAAAAAAAAGAAATAAAGGAAAAGGACTTGAGCCCAACTTAAATTTAAAATTTAAGTTGGGTTGCCTACGTATCCTTAATGCTCAATTACATTAAGGAATCAAAGTCCACGTAGTTCTCTTACCTTACTTACCTATTCGGCAATCGGCGGTAGACCTCCCACTCCACCTCATTGTTCTTCTTCTTCTTCTTCGTCGGGGTAGTAGTCTTGGTCGGTTTGTACTTGGGTGTTCCAATCTAGCTCTTGGTCTCTAATGTCAGCCGAACACCAATCGTCAAGTAACATGGTGGCTTCCATATTTTGGCCGGATAGTCTACTTCTTCTATCGTCCAAGACGTTGCCTCCAACACTAAAAGCGGACTCGACGGCGACAGTGGAAGCCGGAATTGAAAAAATCTCCTTGGCCATTGATGCAAGTATGGGAAAATCTTTCTCATGTGTTCCCCACCAATCGAGGACGTCGATTTGGTTGGGAACGGGACCTTCATCTTCATTCAAAGAAAAGCGTGAGTCAAAATATAAATCTAACTCACTTACCGTCCTTGCCGACGAACTGCCGCTGGTGGTGTAACCGTATAGGTCGGCCAATTGGGATTGTGCGTCGGGGTCATCAACTTGAAAGAACCCAAAACTGTGTTGTTGATGAGGGGTGGGTCGTTGTCTCACTTGGTGGGTACTGTTGTACTTGGCTTCGTATTCGGCAAAGAGAGTTCGCAACTCAAACTCAAATGCATGTTTGATGACGGAGAGATTGGGGAGGTTTATTTGGAATGTTTCGGACAAACGTATGTTGTTGTCCTCATTGTCATTGGTGTCCGATTGCAAAGACCGAAGTGGTTGAAGATCAATAGAACTCAAATTGTTGTAATAAAATTCTAAAATCTTCAAGGTACCGACTAATTTCCATTTCGGATCCAAAACCTTTGCAATCAAAAACACCGTTGGAATCTCACTGAAATACTTAAGCCATTTGTCAATCATATAATATAAAACACACATCAACTCAGGATTTGTAACGGAATTTTTCATAGCCGTCTTAAAACCAAGTGATATATACATGCAATGCTCTAAAACACGAACAGATGTGCAATAATAAACACCCGATAACTCAACAGTCGCATTTTTGAAACCTTTGAACAATTTAAACAAACTCATGCTTTGCTCCCAACATGCATGCGATAGATATAAATCATCAACGGGATAAGTCCTAAAAAAATCAATCAAATAATCTATATGCTCCAAAGTAGAGTTCAAACAATCATATGTGGAGTTCCATCTAGTAGACACATCAATTGAAAAATTTGTGTACCTGATTTTCTTTTGATGACAATATTTCTTCCAAGCCTTACCAATCTGAGGCTTCCAATGGATCAAATTTACGGCAGTTCTAATAGGATCAACATGCTTTTGCCACAAAGAAAGAGCATCTTGTACACATAAATTTAAAATATGACAAATGCATCTTTGATGAAAATACTTACCATTTATAACCGGGGCACAAGCCGCAATTAAGTCGGCAATACTTGCAGTGTTAGCGGTTGCATTATCAAAACCAACAGAAAAGACCTTATTGCACAATCTATATTCATTCAAAACTTGAATAATTAAAGCAGCAATTGCGGGTGCGGTGTGTGGCGTAGGAAATTGTCTAAAACCAATCAAACGCTTGTGCAACGTCCAACTATTGTCCAAAAAATGACATGTAATGCCCATATAAGAATTTCTTTGAAAAGCATCAGTCCACACATCAGAGCAAATGTTTACTTTGTGACCCAAGGTGGACAAAAAACGTGTTACTTCTCTTTGCTTCTCAAAAAATTGTCTGTTGTTAGATCTTTGATGTGAAGTTGCGGGTATTCTTTTAGCACCGACATTAAAAGCGGTTTGCATAGTAACTTCATATTTTTTGTCATCAAAAAAATTGAAAGGCAAATGCTTCATTGCAGCCCATCTAACCATAGCATCTTGAGCGACTTTATGATCATATTTAAAAAGAGGCGTACCTGTTGTTTCAGACGCACCGGACGGGAAGTTTAGTTGGGTTTGGGATTTGGCGGTCCCATATTCGATCGGATGCTTTGCCTTTAAATGACGATGGAGAGTACCATAGCCCCCACCGGCAAAAAAGGGGTAGAATTTATCGCAATAGTTACAATATGCGACAAATTCATTGGTCTCTTGTTGAGTGGTTGGATCTAGTACCGGGACTTTTTTATAATGTTTAACAAAAATATCCGATTTCAACGCCTTCTTAGTCTTACCCCGCCCGGTTTGAGTTTCAGGAGGAGGAACCGCTTCATCATTTTCACCAACTTGTCCGGCGCTCGTCGGAGGATATTGTTCAGATCCTCCACCTCCAGTTCCACCATTACCATCGTCGTCGTCGGATGATAAATTCACGTTGCCATAAGAGTGATAAGACTCGTAACCTTCGCCGCGGCGCCGCCACTCATGTGGCTAAGTACCATGGCAGCCCTATGATCTTCTTCGGCCTACAAATATTATATACAAACGGTATAAATAATGTATAGTACCAAAAACAAGAATATATTTATATATTATATATAGTTGTGACTTGTGAATTTAAAAAGAATTTGTAAAATTAATATTCGAACAACTTACTTGCAAACGCATAGCGGTTTGTCGGGAAACCTCATCCATAACCTCACGACGACTAGGGCGCCTTGATTTCCGACGACCACTTTGATCTTGGTCTTGGGCAATTCCCTTGCCCCGATCACCACCACGACGAGATGAAGACATTTTTTGCAAATTGAAAAATAAAGAGAGAGTATAACTAGAGTAGTGAGGGATGATATTATTATGATAGACAATTGAAGTAAATTATAAGAACAATTTGCACAAATATTATAGTAAACAACTTGAGCAATTAGAGAGAATGGAGATAGAGATGAGAGAAATTGTGAGATTGAGAAGAGAAATCCTTGTTAACACAAGAATGGGGTGAGTAGAAATGAAGGGGAGAGGGGGTATTTATAGGAGAAAAAATCAGATTTAATAAAAAAAAAAAAAAAATTGAATTTCAAAACTAGATACTTAACGGGCAGCTCGGCCAACGGGAACCCAAAGACGTTAATGATGCTAGCTCGTTGTCTTGCCGTCATGGTCCCTGCAATAAAAATGTTAGATTTCTCCTGATTGACCTCCAGCCCCAAGCACTTTGAGAATTCCCTTATAAAATCAGCCAATACCTGCATAGACATAAGATCTCATCTACCGAAGAGCATAAGATCATCGGCAAAGGCTAAGTGTGTGATACGTAGGTTAATACACAAGGGATGGAAGTTAAAGCGTTGTGTAGAGGTGCGGAGAGAGAGGAGCCGAGAGAGGTACTACACGCGGAGGATAAAAAGAGAAGAGGACATATGGTCACCTTGCCTTAATCCCCTTTTACCTTGAAAAAAGCCGTGTGAACTCCCATTAACGGCGATGAAGAACCAAGAGGAGGAAACACATTCCATGATTCTCTTGATAAATCGCGGGTGGAAGTTGAGGCCCTCAAGGACGGCCTGCAAGAAGTCCCAGTTTACCGTGTCATAAGCCTTTCTGAGATCAATTTTGATGGTGCACCGAGGGACGCTTCTCTTGGTTTCATATCTTCTCATTATCTCGGTAGCCAAATGAATATTATCCATGATACTTCGACCCGAGACAAATGCAGACTGAGCTTGATTTACCAGCTTGGGCAGGAGGCCTTCCATTCTCTTGGAGAGAATTTTTGTAATCACTTTATAAATCACATTGCAACAAGCAATAGGCCTGAAGTCGCCCACTTTAGGGTTGCTAGCCGTCTTAGGGATGAGGGCAATAATTGTCGTGTTGAAGCTCTTGAGAAGTCTCCCCGTGTGGAAAAACTCCTTAACCGCTCCGGTGAAGTCTCCCTCGATGGTGGCCCAATTCTTTTTGAAGAAGGCCGAGGAGAACCCATCCGGCCGTGGAGCTTTCCCATCATCCACATTGAACAAAGCTTCCTTGATTTCTTATGAGGTTACCTCTCATACGAGGTCACTTTTCTCATCCTCATCCAGCCTATAGCCATTTTCGATTACCTCTTGTCTCAAAGGAATTGCTTCTTCATGAGAACCGCTTTATTCTTTCCCTCTTGATACGACGCTTGGAGTTCAATTGTCGTTCGCTAGAAAGGAAGGAGGGAGCTGGGGATCGAAACTAAGAAGCGGCTTGACATTCTCTCCCCACGCATTAGGTAAGAATGTGTCTTAGTAAAGCTCGTAAGGATGTCTGCTACACAATTACATATAATCTTCACCAACATTTGCAACACTGTCTTCTCTGTTTTGGCAGAACTATCCATCTGCAAACAACCTGTTGAAGAAATGAACAAAATATGTGAGCGGGGCTTAAACAACTAAAAAAATCAACAAAATGAGTATGATTCAACAGGCTCTTTAAGAATTAGTTTCCAATATATCAGGTCATTTAACTACTCTAAAACTTTCAATTACCAGATTTGTTTAACTCCAACATCACAATCCTAATGTAGACAAAATACATGATCTACATAAATTGAGTCGGGTAGTTATAGTTCAAAATGGCAACACAACTAAATTTTGTAAAACAAAACATCTACAAAGCAGCTAGTAAGATTTTCAACCTCTATCAAATGAGAAACCAATTCAGCATAGTTCAAAATGGAATTACAAAAGTGCTCCCATAGTGATTGTACTTCTTCGTCTCATCTGAATCCATCTCATTTTCCATCATCACTGATTCCTCAACCTAGCCTCATTGGAAGGTTGAATAATGAATCTACCATGAATAACACTGATATGGAGGCACAACAGCAGAGACTAGGAGAGACAGGTGAAATTGGAACCAAGTAGTATAGACCGTCATGCTCATGTTCTCTACCAATCGTCCTCTTCGTCTGCAGGTCCTGAAAGATACAATATGAAGGATAAAAAGTGACATAACAATTGTGAGATTTTGTTAGTTGACCGATAGATATTAAGCTGACTTGGAAAATTTGAGGAAAATAAAACATTATCAAGAGTGATATGAGTAGTGGGTTTGACAACACCAGTTACTGGAGAATATATAGTAGCCCATCAACAAGATGAACAGATGGAAAAGAGGATGGAGAAGAAGATGTGAAAAGGGATTTTGTACCAGTAATATGGGTAGAGACGCCTAAATCCTACATCCAAGACTTAACAGGAGACGCGACAAATGCATCTGCAGAGGTAGAGGGATCAGTAAAATATATAGACATAGTAGAGAAAGTAGTAGTGTATATTATTATTCAACATAAGCCACATATATATAGGCTAGGCGATGTCACATCACCGATGTGGAACAGAATAATATAATATATTAACATGCACAATTTCCAAGGTGGACTGCTGCAACTCTGGCGGTCGATGGGCTCCGGCGGTCGCTGGCCGGCTCGAATGCTCTAGACTTCTAAATTCGACTTTTTTGCTTTCTTTTTAGGCTCTTGCAAATTTCACATAAAATACGTCAAAATATCAAAATAGATAAAATGTACGAATAATGAATATGTGATGCAACTTTGACACTCAAAACGACCCAAATAATGTCCTTGAAACAGTGCAAAATCTGAGCATATCAAGATGTTGCCTCTTTATCAAGGGATGGAATAAAAAATGGTTAAAAGTGGTGTGTGGCTCATAAATAGTTAAGGAATGAAATAGTAAGGAATGGATTGTTATGGATGCTCTAAATTCTTACAGTCACATTCTACCATAAAACTAATACTCTCCCCGTTTACAAAAATTGTCTTATTTTGCCATTTGGTGTGTCCACGAAAAAATAATCCCATTCAAACAATGATTTTTTTTTTCATACTTCACATATTGAATTCTAATAAGTTACGATTGTTCGTCTAATGGGATCCGAATCAAATGGTATATGTTTGACGTCACTTTAAGCGCGGTGCGCAAGGTGACGGGCGTGTGAGCAATAAGGGTTGAAAAATCATGTGGGTTGGGTCATTATGTAGTCAACCCGATAACAACCTAATTCAATAAAGCCTAGGTACTTCTGAACCCGAACATAAACCCAACGTGTTACCTTTAAACCTAAACACGACCGCACACAACATGAATCCATTAATGACACATTATTATATGGTTTGACACGATACGATAACGATTCGAACCCGATTTACACTTTTAACCTTGATTTATACAATAAAAATTTGATTTAAACGTGATTTACATAAACATAGAGAACAAAATTAAATAATATTATTTTTGACAAAAATAAGTAAATAAAAGTAATTAAAAGAATACTTCTTCCTACCCTGAAAATCCTACCCTGAAAAGTATGAACTATTTCCTTTTTAGTCTGTCCTGAAAAGTATGAACTTTCTAATTTTGGAAACTTCTTTCTCTCTAATGAGGTAGGACCCTTTCTCTAATAACAATACTTTAAAAACTTTTTCTTTCTATCTCTCTATATTTCAATTATACATTAAATCTCGTGCCAAACCAAATGTTCATACTCTTTGAGGACGGAGGAAATATTATTTTTTTAACATGTAATCCAAATTCAATCCAAGCCAACCTAAATTCAATCCGAAATTTGTGTTTCTAACATATAAGGATACAAATCAATAAGGTTTGATCCAAATCCAAACCATTAAATTTGTACTTAGCTCGTGTGAGTTTTTCGTATCTCTTTAAAATATTTCCTCCGTCACCCAAAAATTGACAAAGTTGTTTTTGCCACTGGTTTTAATGTGCAATTGGTAAAGTATGAGAGAGTTATGAAAACGTAAGCGAGAGAGGGGGAAAGATAGTGGAAGTAGTGTCGTGGATTGTGGGGTCAACGTTATTAGTAGTTCAAAACTTTCCTTATTTAGATTTTGTCTAATTTTGGAAGACGACCCAAAATGGAAAAACTAGTCTACTCCCTCTGTCCCATTAAAAATTAAATATGTTTATTATCCTTTTAAAAATGAAATTTTTCCTAAAATAGAAATAACTCTATATCTACTTTTTCATCTCTCTTACTTTAATTTCTCTTCATTAACTTACTAAATAACACTGCCTAAAATCTCGTGCCAATTCCCAAATATTGCATATTTAATAGGACGGAAGGAGTATTTTTTAGGTACGGATGAAACATTATTAACCCTATGGGCAACGAATCCCAAGTTGTAGTAGAACATAGGAGGCAATCAAATATGCACATATCATCAAAATGAGTGACGTAGACGGTAGAACGTGGCATGCACATTATGCACCAATTGAACTAGGAAAAATTTTATTTTCAGAGTATTAAAAAGGGATCATTTTTAATTATTTATAATTACATTCTGAAAATTGGGATATAACAAAAAGTCGCTCTTTTATCTCTCCTGTCCTTGTATTCTGTTGTGTTTTATTGTGCCAGGACAATCTATTCTCTTTCATGGCACATATGTAGCTTAAAAAGAAAAGAATGATACGCCTGTAAATATATTCTATTATATTTGGAGAGACAAAGAGAGAAGGTGAAGCCATGGGGTGTTTCCTCTGCTCTGGCGAATCGTCAGTTTCCAAGAAGGACCCCAAGAAAAGGATAATTGATAGAAAAACTAACCGGTGTGAAACAAGCATTCATGCGCAAAACTCACAAGGTATTATTTTTGCAATCAATCTCCTTTTCAAATTTGATGAATTAATGGATTTTCCAATAACCATGTTTCTGGAATTGTAAATGTTACATGCATGTTCCGTTGTATCCCATAAGAAATTCTTGATATTGTTTTTCTTTTTAATTTTCGGGAGGTGAAATTGAAATTTCTTTTTTTGTTTAAATTTATATAGGAATGGTTACGTTGCATCACACAATCTCAGTCTCTCCTGTTGCTGTTTTGTTGCTTAGATTTGCCTACGAGGGAGGATCGCCCCATTGCAAAGGAGGAGTCAGATGGCGGTGGTGGTAATGACGAGACCAAAGTGCGGACTTTTACCTTTGCCAACTTAGCTGCTGCAACCCAGAATTTCAAGGAAGACAATTTCCTTGGAGAAGGAGGTTTTGGAAGAGTTTATAAAGGTCGTTTGCTAGACACCGGTGAGGTCAGTGACATTCCATATCAAATATCATCGTCCTTATATTCGTCTTTCGTTCTTCAATTTCGTGCATTGCAGCTTGTGGCTGTCAAGCAGCTTGATCGCGGTGGATGTCAAGGGATTAGGGAATTTGTGGTTGAAGTTATGACGTTAAGTATGGCTAACCACCCTAATCTTGTTAACTTGATCGGCTATTGTGCTGAGGGTGATCAGAGGCTGTTAGTCTACGAGTACATGCCTCTAGGTTCTCTCGAGGATCACTTACACGGTATGCCTCTCAGTTTCTTGTTTTCCCCTTTACCTCAGCATCTTAATACTTCATCCTCGCAGGCCCTAAACCGAAAAGAAAGAAGCTGGATTGGAACACAAGGATGACTATAGCAGCTGGTGCAGCCCAAGGCTTAGAGTATATGCACGACAAGATGAAAACCCCCATTATATATCGAGACTTGAAGGGTTCAAATATTTTGTTAGGGGATGGATATCGCCCCAAACTATCCGACTTTGGTTTGGCTAAAGTTGGCCCTTGTGGTGATCAGACTCATGTTTCCACCAGAGTTATGGGCACTTATGGATATTGTGCCCCCGATTATGCGATGACCGGACAACTCACCTTCAAATCAGATATCTATAGTTTTGGTGTTGTGCTTCTGGAGATCATCACGGGAAGGAGAGCCATTGACAATAAAAAATCTGGTCCAGAGGCAAATCTAGTCTCATGGGTAAGCTTCTCTACTTTCTACACTTTACTGTTTAGTGTATTTACCGCCTCATAAACCACGGTTTGCTTTTCAGTTCAAACCATATTATATGCTGCCAAACGAAACATTATGAAGTAAAGCAGCTCGTTTCTGAAAAATTTTCACATCGTTTACAAGCGATGTTGGTCTGCTTATAAGGTCCTGTTCATATGTTGATAGTCCATGTCTAAATAGGGTGGACTTTTTAAATGATTTTAGTTAAAAGTTGGTCAACGATTGATGTTGTATTGACAATGTGCTGTCATTGGGTTGACATCAAAACTTGAAATTGTGTTGACACTGTATTGAGTTTGAAGTTTGTACAATATTTAGAGTTTGCATTTGATTACATCTCCACTCGAAAAATTGCTCATTATTCTGGGGCCATGTGAAGTACACCAAGTGTGAAATCACACAACTAAATCAACTTCTGTATATCTGCCCACTCCTTTTGTCAGTTGAATGCCGCATAACTAAAATCTTAGTTTGATTTGTATTGTGGGATTTGGTGATATTTTCGGATGAATTTTAACAGGCAAGGCCATTATTCAAGGACCGGAAAAGATTCCACCAAATGGCAGATCCATCGTTGGAAGGGCAGTACCCGGTGAGAGGGTTGTACCAAGCTCTAGCAATCGCTGCAATGTGCGTCCAAGAGCAACCAAACATGAGGCCCCTCGTTGCTGATATTGTCACGGCCCTCAACTATCTTGCCTCACAGACCTATGATCCGAGCGTCCAAGGCCCCAATACTCTGAGTAGCAGATCAAAAGGAAATAGCGAGCGCAACAACCACAACGACAACCAAGTCCAAGGACGGCTCAGTATCTAGTTGTTCCACTCTCATCATTTTTTACCATCACATTGAGTTAACTCTTATACTCAGCTCTTTATGTAAATCCACACTTTCGGAGAAATATATTTACAAGTTATTATAACATCAGCTTTGGAAGTTCCATTTTTCAAAGATTGAGAGAGCCTGTGTAGAAGCTATATTACCTTGTATATGGAGCTTATTTTTCTCAATATATGTACACTTTAAGGATGTATTAAAATATTAACTACTCTATATTTTACTAAAACTAATCTGCGTCACATATTTTTGAAATTTTGCAAATTGGTTTATGATACATCTCTTCATCATCTCTTTCGTGGATGTTGTTGTTGTAGTTGTGTGATACGCTACATCTTTAGACATTTGATAGTTGAATCACGCTCATCACTATTTTGTCCAACAGCTCTCATTGTTCCATCTTTTCGGGTTTAAATAGTAGGGCCTAATATAGATCTTTATCATACATGTAATCCTTATTTGCTACTTTCGATGCCCAAAATCAAATTATTCCACGTCAGTTTTTCCGTCAATCCCATCATGATTTTTGCCGATCAAACCGCAGGCTTAATACCAGTTGTTGAGAAATAAATTCAAATAATAACAAATACTCCCAAGAATGTTGAGTCGTATTCGTATTCCATTTTACTGCATCCCAACAAAGTTGAGTCATTTCTTTTTTGACAAAAGACAACACGATCTTACTTTATTTCATCATCTATTCTCCCTCTTATTTCTCTATTTATTCTTCTTTCCTATATATTCAACACAATTTTTTAATCTTTGTATCCAAAAATTTTGCCTCAACTTTCTTTGGGCGGAGGTAGTATAAATGATCTGAATCTAAGAATTGTTTACCTAGTTCAATACGAAGTGTAGCTCCGTCTGGGTGATGACAAGTTTTCACTATATAATTTTTGGATTTAATTTGCAATGAAAGAACAACTCTATTATAGAAAAAATAGAGATCTCTAGTTTTAGTCACACTTGAAAACATATCCCTAAAGAAATACTCCTTCCATCCTACTCTTAAGTTGAACATTCTTATTTGGCATAGTATTTGTTTTGTCTTTTAAGTAAAAAGAGAATAAAGTAGACAGAGTGATGTTTTTATTTTTAAAAATATTTCGTTAAGAGTGAAACATCCAAGAAAATGTGTTACTTAAGATGGGATGGAGCGAGTATAAGGAAATAATTCATATATATGGTTGAATAGCAGGGAGGACCAACGTTAGGGAATGTGGGTGAAAGAAAATGGGCTAGAATTATATTAATATGAGTTATGTAATTATAGTTGGACAATAATTAGATTTCCTAGCTTTCTGTTTATATTCTCCTTTGTGGAGAATGTGAAAGAACAGTACAGAGACCGAGAACAGAAAAGTCACCGACATAGAATACGCTAAAGCTTTACGGTGAATTTCCTAGCTTTCATATGTAGAGCAATTGTACCGGAAATTGTTCCTGCATCAGATTGAAATACACGTGGACCTCGATAGTAGTGGATTCAACCGGCAGGAACCAATCATTCGAAGAAAACAACATCACATAAAGTTAGATTTAATTCTGTTGTGTTATACATACTCAACTTACAATTTGATTATGAATCTATATTTTTATTTTGTATGCTATTTCTGCTGAGCTCATTAGATAAATATAAGAATTTTGTGTTATAATTAATTTGTGGATGATTTTGGAAATCAAAATTATGAAATTGGATTTCAAGATTGTTTCGAAAACTAGTTGAAAATTGGAACTTGGATTCCAATACAATAATTGTACGAAGAGTGGTTTTTGAAACCAAAACGGACCATTGGCAGGACATTGTAACTTGAATTTGGAATCCAATAATTATCGAACATGAATTGTATATTGGAATTAGATTTCAAAGGCTATAGAAGATTGATATTGGATTTCAACACTTAAATCATAGAATCGATAAATTGCAAGTTGACGATTGGAAATTTGATTTCAATTGAGTTAAAAAACTTGTACCTTTTCTTGTCATCAACACCACTGCTGGTCATGGTGGTGGTGCAAGACCGGGGTCTCCGATGATCGGAACGGTGATCAAGATCCCACATATACATAAAGAGCTACTATAGACGAGAGAGATGAGGGAAAAGTAACTTGCATTAATTCATAGATGATCAAATACAATGAAATGGCAGCATATATACACGCTGAATGTACGGATTAACAATGTGAAATATCAATCTAACTAACTCCTAGCTCACATGTGTCGCGCACATGGTCGTTTGATCCTGTGTTTCTCGTGTGTTGCATGCACCATGCACCACTTATCTAGTTTCCATCCTAGCGCTTATTTAAGTAACACTTCATCTATCAAATCTCTCCCCTTCACATAAACCTTGATCTCAAGGTTTCAAATGCGGAAACCTCTCTTCCATATCATGTAGGAACTCCCATGTTGCATCCTCTGGAATGGAGTTCGCCCAATGAACAAGGACCTGTGTGGCCAGCCGATTACCACGCTTAATGTAACGACCCGCCCTCTTAGGGTATAATAAATTCGGCGGTCGCTACCTAGACAACATAAATACAATGAGAGCAAGGCTAGGGTTTCATTTAAAGAGATTTGACCTGGGTATTTAACGGGCTATTGAAGCAATAAGACAGCAGTTTAATCAAGAAAAATCAATGAAGAGTAGATAATCATAAATGACGATCAAAGTCAAGGGTTGACATGAATTCAACAAAAACAAGATATGTCTCAATCTTCTAATCCTAAGAGAAATAAGTTTGGAATGACTGAGTAATAAAAATGAGTTTCAAAATTTAGCGGAAGCATCCAAGAGAAAGTGAAGCCATGTATGGAGACACGACTACACTCGAAGTTCAAAATATCCATCTTATTAATTAAGTTTGCTCAACACCCGCCAACGCTCGTCGCCATTCAACCTGCACATAAGGAAAACACATGCAGGGCTGAGTATTTTGAAATACCCAGTGAACTCGTTGTCAAAACATTTTATTTAAATAAGTTATGCCACCCTTACCATAGTGAACTCGAGTTTTAAGCAGTTATAAAAGAATATCACGAGTATCACAAAAATGATTTCTTCGACTGGCCAGTCAAACAACTCCCCCACTTTTCTCATCAATTATCACAATCACAATCACAATCTTTTCATGGTGCGACGAAAGTGTGGCCACACTTTTCGCCCACAAGACCGGCCGACTAGCAAGGACGGCTCCCGATCCCACCGTGTACACAGCCTGGTAGGGTTTGCGGCCCGTACTCAGACCCGAATTCGTTTATACATATCCATAGCCACTGTAGCCTAATGGAGCGTACTCACAAACTAGGCATCAGGCACACAATATCATCAAAAACAATCACAGGCATGACATAACGTTTCAAACCACCCTTATAACACCAATCAATATTTGTGCAAGAAATAAGAGAGTTTAAGAATAAAGTCCACCTCGACTGCTTAGATTTCAAGTATGTTCTTTCCCTTTGTTATCCTGCTTCGCAACCGAGGTTTCACCTTTTTTTTCCACACATGTACATACCATGTATTAGTCCTAACATAAATTCCTAAATCATGCATGCCTCACGTTTCCCTTTTGCCATCGATTTATCTTAATATCACCAATCAAAATCAAGCCATATTCATCACATAATTTCATTCGCATCTTAACTCTAGATCTATCATCAACATATGTCACACAAGAGTATATTTGCCAACATACACACACAACACACACACACGCAACATGCACACACTCACGCAACGCGCACACACACGCAACACACACACACACACGACGCACACACACATGCGCACATATATTCCATATCCCCTTTATCCCACTTTCACTCGATCAAGATGCACGAGGGTTCAAGAATACCGATTAATCGGTTAGATGAAGAAGAATTAATATAAGAATACCTTTTCGGAGAAAAACGAACGGTAGAAACAAAGTAGGGACTTGGTTCTTAAAAAATCTTGAGGCTCAAACTCTAATTCTTCTCAAAGGATGAAGGATTATTGGAGAAAGGTAGAAGAAAATTGAGTGAGAGTGAAAAAAGAGGGAGGGGACGAAAATAATGGGTGGGGGGCGAAAATTTTGAGGGTTAGGGTTAGGTTTTGCTCTTATTTATAGGGTTCAATAAGATCTTTAGGTAATTAAATAGAATATTTGGAAAGATTTTTATTCTCCACAATTAAACAAAACAAATATTGTGGAGTAGAGAAGAAGAAAAAGATCTAGGGCTCAAACATGGAGATTTTCGAAATATATGGCTTTTAATTAGCCAAGATTTTGTTTTGGTATATTTTACGGAGTAGAATAAAATTTTACGGAGCAAAATAAAAATAAAAATCTCCCATTGGAGAAAGGAATTAGGCGTGTAATAGGCCTTTTAAATAATGAATGGATTTTTACTATTAACTAAAATAACATATGGCAAGATCTCCTTGAGGTATGGTAAGATTTGCTAGAATATTTAATTTGAGGTATGGAAGGAAATCAATAAGGGATCAATTAAAAATAAAGTGGGGGCCGATTTTTCTCATTAAAATAGGGAATAATTGGATTTGGATTTAATTTGGATAAATATCCCAAGAATTAAATTAAATCCGGAAAAATAGGATTTTCTCCAATAAAATGAGGGGTTTTCGAAAATTCAAGAAAATAAGGTTATGGAAAAATATCCTAATAATCTCACTAACCCACAAACACATAATTCATCACATAATTTCTTAAATTCAAATATTCGCATGCCACATCATATAATCAACAAGTTTAACTTTTCAAACTTCCAACGCAACCCTAAACTCGACTCGGTCATAATTTCGTTCCTCAATTAATTCACGTCTCCTAAGTCATAAATTAGGGAATTAAATTTTTGGCTCTAAAATTAGGGTTCGAAAAAGTGGGGTGTTACACTTAACCACACGGCTCTCAAGTCTCAAGATACTAAGCAGGCTCCTAGAATGTCCCATCTTCTTCTTCTTCTTCTTCAGCTGGGATACATGAAAAACGAAAAACGGGATGAATTTTGCGATCCGAAGGTAGCTGGAGCTTATAAGCGACTTCACCAAACTTGTCTAGAACCTTAAAGGGCCCAAAATAGTGAGGACTTAGCTTCTGAAATTGCCTATAGCGAGGGCACAAGGTGCGGCGGTTCGCCACGGAAACGCGGCGCACGATAGCCTGTGTTCAAACTCATTTTTCCGACGATCCTGAAGTCCGATTAGGGCGTTCCACATGTCATTCTCTTCGTCTTCGAAAGAGCTTCACGTTGGTACTAAGATCACCTCAATTGGAGTTCTATGAATAAAGTTATGTCCATTTTACCAAAGTCACGCAAAGCTGTCAAGTGCAGAATTCTAGGCGAAAATTTAAAGAAGGAAAGAAGATATTACCTTGAAGCCAAATCTTTTCCTTAACCTATGGGGCACGAAATTTACCTTCTCCAAACCTTTTTCAAGCCTATAAATACCCCATAACCTAATACATATTATTCACCAATCTTAGAGCCTTAATTCCATCCCCTACCTTACACATAAATTCTTCCATTTCTACAAGAAGCATAGAATTCAAGGGAGATCAAGCAAGAGCAAAATTAATTCTTCTGGGTTTTATCTAGTTTTTATTAGATTGAACATGTCTTATTTTGCTTATATTTATTTAAATTATCTGTCTATGGATAGCTAAATTTATAGAATCTTGGGGATGAAAGTAATTGACTCTATGTAGTTCTTTTTGTTTTGTCTAATGTTCAGAACTCGTTTTACTTTAATTATTCCTTGGTTTATATTTAACTCCTTGGTTGTTACTTTGATTATTGTTAATCTCTTATCGGTGATGACTTTGAGTGGTTTATATTTTATGTGTTAATGCAATATTTGTGACATGAGTGTTAATACACAATAGGAATAACTCCTAGAGTAGAGCTTGAGTCGAATGAACATAGAACTAAATAATTAGAATTACTAATGAGTTGATGAAATCACTACCCTAGGATTCTCTTGTCTCATCTGCTTTCTCAAACCAAGTTAACTGCAAACTGCGAAGCTGTTCCACTGTTTTCATTTAATTGCTTTCTTTACTTGCTTTTATTTTCTGTTTTTCTTAGTTTAATCAAATATAAAGTGTGTCCAAATAGCATATGAGACTGAGTATGTGGTAGACAGTCTGTAAATTTTATTCTCCGTATTCGTACTGACCTTTAGCTATAATAGATCTACCATGTATACTTGCAGGTATTTTTAGTGCTAATAAAAAGTGCATCATAAACCCAATCACCAATGCTGAATTTCTTGTCTGATCGATGTTTATCATGTTGGCATGTCTTCACGCACTATTGAGCACGGCCCAAGTGATACTTCAAAACTTCGATCATCGCATCTCTAGTGATAAGGCTCTTATCAACATCATGAATACGAGAGTTTCCGCTAAAGTAGGGAATATGAATAGAGTTGGATAACCATAAAGGGCCTCAAATGGAGTGGTTTCATTAGTTGAATGGCACGAAGTGTTGTACCAAAATAATTTAAATGGAGGAAATAATTCCATGTCTGATCGATGTCTGTCATGTTGACTCTTCATGCGCACCTGAGCACAGCCCAAGCGATGCTTGAAAACTTCAATCATCACATCTCTAGCGATAAGGCTCGTATCAACATCATGAACAAGAGAGTCGCACCTAAAGTAGGGAATATGAATAGGAGGTGGATACCATAAAGGGCCTCAAATGGAGTGGTTTCAATAGCTGAATGGAAAGAAGTGTTGTAACAAAATAGCTTAATGGAGTGGTACCGATGTTGGAGAGGGGAGTATATTTGGGATCCCTTTTTTTGGGCTCTTAAATTTTATCTAATTGGAGTCTTGAACCAAAAATAATTTTAATGTTTGGGATGTGCTAATTTAATACTTGGGCCAGATTAAATGAATTAATGGGTTGGGCCGATGAATAATTTAACTGTGAGGAATTATTTATTTAATTCTCGAAGTGGCCGACCGGCGCCGCATGCGACGCCTTGGGTGGCCGCCGAATAATCGAGAATAAATTAAAATCGAGAAACGAGATAAAATACTTTAATTAGGGTGCATACATTCTAATTAGAAGTTTCTCGGCTAATTGTTGTTTTATTATTTTATTTTCTCTAAAGAGAATTGTTCCGTGAGACTCTAAGTTCGAAACAAGGAATTATCAAGTTGCGAGATCTTTTGAAGCGAACGAGGTGGGCTTTCTTTTAATTTAAGAAGTACCGTTCAATAAATATTTTGGGCTTTGTTCCATACGATGCTTAAATGCTTAGACGTGAAATGAATGACTGTCATGCCATGTTTGGGGTTTTGTGAAATACCTATCTTCCATTCTTTAAATCGAATTCAAGTCTGAGTATGAGCCACAAACCCTGCTTAAGCTAGTGTACACCATGTGGGGACCGTGGGCTATTTGTCGCACACTTGGCCAGTCCTGTGACCGTTTGGAATGTGGCCACATTCCCAGTTCACGAGTTATTTCGGATAGAGTATGGACAACGGAAAATGGTTGGCCGACCAATTTTTATGGAAAGGAAATACTTTTGGTGTTCTTTTTAAAGCTAAACCCCAAGGTCACTCGAATTGGCTTGACAATTATTTTTATTCAAATATTATTTCAGCAAATGTTCACTGAATATATCAAGTATTCAGCCATGCATGTGTTTTCTCTATGTGCAGGTTGAGCTATGACGAGTCATGGTAGGTGTTGAGTGGAGCCTCTGAAGTCTGCTCGTTGTTTTTACTGAATGAATCGTGTCTTCACACATGATGTCTTTCTTTTCTCTTGAAAGCTTCCGCTAAGACTAATTACTGTTTTGAATAATGCGCTTTTACGCCGAGATATATTAAACTCGTTTACTCTGCTACATCTTTTGATGACTTAATAAATTACTACTCCCTCCGTCCCATAAAAGTTGAGTCGTATTCCTTTTTAGTCCGTCCCAACAAAGTTGAGTCATTTCCTTTTTTAACAAAAAACAAAACATCTAATCACTCTTACTTTATTCCATCATTTACTTTACTCTCTCTTATATTTTCTACTTTTTTCATCTCTCCTATTTATTTAATATAAATTCTTAATCTTCGTGTCCAAAAGTTTTGTCTCAACTTTTATGGGACGGAGGGAGTACTATTCTGTCTATTTCGGTCAAAGTACGGTTTTGCTTCAACCCCCCTTTCTTCCCGGTTCTTATATCCTCACTCAGTCGTGATCAACCATTGTTTCTATCCTTAGAAAGGGTGAGCGTGAGAAATGTAAAATAAAATAAAAAGGTCGTTCATAATATAATACTCTATCCATTTCATTTAAATGGCCACATTCTTGAATGACATACGAATGTAGATAGAATAGTTGAGTACGATAAAGTAAAGTGAAAAATATTATTAGATATTTTATTGAGAAGAAAGAATAAGAAAATTTTATATAGTGAACATCGGAACAAACTAGAAAAGAAAACTAGAAAAGAGAATGTGATCATTTTACGAAAACAGTAGTTATGTAAAAGTGACCTTGACTCACCTGAAATTAACTAATCAAAGAAATGGGATAAAAGAATGAAACAATGAAATAGATATGTGTGGTTTTAATAATATAAAACTGGCTGCATTTATCAACAGTAGCCCTTGCAATGTTTTTTACCCCACATTAGAGATTTTATATCGTGAATGATGAGAGAATCATTTGTAAAATTAAAAAATAAAATAATTTAAAATTTACAAACTAAATAATTTAAATTTCTAAAATTTATATTAGTTCCTCTTGTTCATAAAAATAGACTATTTTTAAAATGAGATGAGTTTAATTTAATGCATAATTAATAGAATAAAAGAGTAATAAAAAAGAAATAATTAAAATATTATTAGTGGATAGATAATAAGATTCATGAGATAGAAACAAACTTCTTTAAAGCAGAAATTGCTTTTTTGTGGAAATGATCAAAATAGCAAAATTTGTTAGTTTTTTATGGGACGAAGGGAGTATTAAAGGTTAAATATTATTCGATAATCGAAATTATCATTTTGTCCATGTGGATCTATTATTTTAGAGAGATATTTCTAGAGATATATATTTATAGAAGAATTAAATAGTATAATGTTTTGATTAAAAAATCGAATAAACAGCCGAGTGGCCCCAATTTTAATTCAAGAATAGGACTTATCAAATTGTTTCCGAATACATGCACGTGCTATACAGGACCATGTGAATCATAAACTGAATCTAAAACCAAATCTTATCACCAATTTAATTTGAACAAACTTTAATCTATAAACTAGCTCGGAAAATGAATGCAGACAATTTGATCTTGACTTCATGATTGTCTGAAATTTACATGATAATACACATAATTTCGGGCTCGTTTGATAATATAGATAGGAAATGGGCAGTGATAATCATACATAATTGTACGCACATAATCGTGCTTTTTTTAATATTTTATATTAAAAATCAATTTATAAATATTAATGGATTTAATAGAAATTTCGGACAGAAGTTATGATAGTGCTAAGATAGTGTTTTTACTTCTAAATTTAATTAATACTTCCTACTAAGATATTCCACATTTTTTTTTATAAATATGATAGAAAATGACAAAAATACACATTACATGTGAAAATGTTTGTATGTAAAGCTTAAATGTGTTCATTTATTAAATTAGGTTAGTAAGTTAGTATATTCATTACTAATACCTAAACTACGATTTTTTAAGTGATTATTAGGTCCATAACCAAATTTCTAATCAAAATTTTGGAAGAACAAACCGGGCAAATTGCAAGAATACAACAGAAGCAGCCAAATTGCAAGAACAATGAAGCACAATTAGTACAGAATTCGATCAAACCAACAACCCGAAATAGAATGAAATAGTGTGAACTATTTCCTTTTTAGTCCGTCTTTGAAAAGTATGAACTTTCTTATTTTGAAAACTTCATTATCTCTAATAAAATTAATCCATTCTCCACTAACAATAGTTTGATAATTATTTTTTTTTAAATTAGAATCGTGATGAATCGAATTGGATGATTAGAAAGAGAACGAGTGAAGAATGGAGCCATGGCGAATGGGACCGACACATGTGATGCTAAAGTGACTGTCGTTGATAAACACTTTATTTCCTTCAGTTCAATCATCACTATCTTAGCATTTTCTATTATCTCTATACAAGTCCAGAAACAAGGGGCCAAGGCAAGAAAAATATGTGTTGCATGTCCGACCAAGCAATCAATCATTCTCCAAATTAAAAGTCCTATTTATTGCATAACTGGTAAAATATGTGTTGCATGTCCGACCAAGCAATCAATCATTTCTCCAAAAGTCCTATTTATTTCATAACTAGTAGTAGTATTTGGTAGAAGAAGCAACAGTTTTACTATGGCCACCGACTTCACTTCCATCCCCTTGATTGGTATCGCTTGAAATGCTCTTTCTCAATCATACAACAATTTTGTTTGGTGTTTGCCTTGCCTCATTGATGACTAGTTCAAAAATACATTGTAACAGATATTGGTCCGCTGGTAGAGAAATGGGACGATCCCAACCCAACCCGAGATCAAAGTGTAGCACAAGTTGTTCAAAATTTGGACAAAGCTTGCAGAGAAACTGGCTTCTTTTACGTGGTAATGCTAATGTTGCTTCTTCCTTGTTTCTTAGCATTTTGATGAACTTGGATTATCTTGATGCAGAAGGGCCATGGGATTCCCGTTTCTATTCTTAAAGAAACTAGAAGTATATCTCGCCAGTTTTTCGATTTGCCATGTGATGAAAAGCTCAAAATAAAACTATCTCCAGCAACTGGATACAGGTTTCTACAGCACGTAATGGCCATGTATAGTTGTTGTTGTAACTAATGTAGTTTTCTAACTGAGAATGCTATGAATGCAGAGGATATCAACATGTCGGAGTGAACATTACCAAAGGTGTACTTGACTTGCACGAAGCTATTGATGTAGGTTTGGTTTGGATCCATGTTTCATGACTGATTATTGCTACTTTGTTTGATCTTCTATTAAATGAACTACTGAATTTCCGCAGACATCGTTTTCTAGATTTAGCATGCGTTAAGAGGTTTAGTTCTGTCCTGAAATGACAATTATTGATCTTGATGTATGTCAATTAATCATATCGTGTCAATTATTTCTACTCCATGGCCCTAAAGCCAAATATATACTGTCTGATATTTATATCATATCCAATGCATCCTTTACTTGTGTCGTGTCGTTGACTCTGCAAAACACAGTGGTACAAAGATGTTAAACCAGGAACGTATGGAAGCCTTGGTGAAGCTATGGAAGGATGTAATCAGTGGTAAGTATTTGCAGTTAGAGAACAATAGCTGTTCAAACAAGAACATATGTTGTGTTTCTTGACTCTTCCATTCCAATCAAAGCTATATGTATGTTGCATTGTTCAGAATTTCAGTCATCTCAAATTCTAGATTGCGCATGTCATAAGTTAACAAAAGAGAAATGAATGGTGGTTAACTGTTTCGCACATGCTTGCTAGGCCAAGTGATCCTTCTCGTTTCAGAGATTTAATGGAGGATTATGTCAACCGTTGCACAGGTGCTAAATCGATAAAAATATTGTGAATCTTTATTCTTTTTTTTTTATTAGTTCCATCATTGCAGATTTGTCCAGAAAGATATTAAGAGGGATAGCTCTGGCATTGGGCGGACCTATGGATATGTTCGAAGGTAATATAGCAGGAGATCCGTTTTGGATGGGTCGCATCATTGGATATCCTGGCGTCTCCCATTCCAACGGCAAGCAAATATCAGATGCCATAAATGATACTGGATGGTAAGTTGTGGAGCTACTTGTATTGTTCTGTCTCCTCTCCTTTACTTACCATTTCCACCTCTAATGTTTGATGGTTGCGTTGCACGTCCTTCTCACTCGAACAAATCCAGTGGAGCACACACCGACTACGGTATTGTTTATGTTCTTTGTCACGTTCATCTCTTAATGCGTTTTCAAATCCAAACTGATTTTTTTGCTTTTACTTTTACTTGTAGGTTTACTAACATTGATTAATCAAGACGATGATATAACTGCACTGCAAGTACGTGTGTTCCTCCTTACTCCCGGAAACAAACAATTGCGAATTTTCTTCTCAGCCAAAAATGTTTTGTGATGTAGGTGAGAAACATCGAAGGGGAGTGGATACCAGCTACACCTGTTCCAGGCACATTTGTTTGCAATATAGGCGACATGCTGAAGGTAAACACACGGACACAAGTCTAAAGATCTTATTCACTCACAAATCTGTGCTTATTCGATGTTGGGAAGCTCCAGATCTTAACGAATGGCATATACGAATCAACTGTGCATCGGGTGATGAACAACTCTGCGAAATACCGTGTCTGTGTTGCATACTTCTATGAGGTTGAATCATGCCCCCATATATGCTTCTGCTATACATACTACGATGTACTAACATTTGAATTTTTTTCATCAGACAAACTATGATGCTGCTGTAGAGCCACTGGAGATATGTGTGGAGAGGAGTGGTGGCGCTAAGAAGTTTGATAGAGCTGTTGTTTATGGGAAGCATTTGGTTGGTAAATTGCTGAACAATTTCGTCTTCTAGTTTTCGTAGAACAAACTAAGACTTCATCTTTGGTGTAATTACAACTCAGTTATTTTTTAGTTCTAAACTTCACTTTTTTTTTAATTCACTTATTTCACGAATACTTTGATGCTAAAGTGCTTACTCCAATTAATTCAACCTATATTTTTCAAAACCACTCTTTATTAGTATAACAAATGCAAGTATTCAGTATTTAATGTGCTTATAATTTATTAGTGTATAGTTTCAAATTATTTCACATAACAAGCTAAGGAGGTTTATTCTAATTCGGAGCTTTCAAATTATCACTTAACATATGAAATTATTGAATATCTAAAACACTTATCATTTAATTTCTTATTAATTGAATTACACTTTATATTCTATAAAGTAATATTTGTCTATTTTAGGTTATCCACAACTTTCTTTCTTTTTTAGGTTATCCACAACTTGCATCCTCTTATCGTTCATTTTCTTAACAATTCAAAAGGCCACATATCAATTTTTACCCTAATATTAACTTAACAAATTACACTTATAATCTAGATCAAGTATTCATGGATTCCACTATTTTATCTTTTATTTGTGTTTCATACTAACTAAATTAAAGTGCAATCTAATTAGCATGCAAGATTTATTAAAAACATATTTTAATTAAACAAAAATATAAATATAACATCTAAAAAGGGCAGTAAATGAAACTAAGGAAAAATATAAAATTAAAAAAAAAATCCATAAAATATAAATACTTAAAAAGTCCAGAAAATAATAAAAGTACAAAGAGTAAAAAAAATGAAAATAACAGAAAAAAAAATAATCAAAAAATAGCACAACTCACATCCACTAAATACTCCATCCGTCCCACTTTAGAGGTCTCAGTCACTTTTTTGCACTCTTCTCAACATTATTCTCTATCTTACTTTACCATTTCCACTTTAACTATTTATTATCATTTTTATAAAATGAGAGCGCAAAAGTGACCGGGTTCTCAAAGTGGGACGGAGGGAGTATATAAGACACACGTCACTTTTTGTTCTAATCTTAACATAATACACGCTCCGTCCCATAAAAATAGACCTGGATTAGAAATTACGTTTAGGGAACCTGGATAAAGAATACTGAGCTTGATCAAAGACGTCAGGCAAACGGCGGTAAAAATTACGTTGTAGGTGAGGCAATTCTTTTTGTTGGTCTGGTTTTGTTTTGTTTTGTATTGTCTTGTCTGTGTCAAATGGAAGAAAAGCTCCAGAGGAGGTAATGAGTGCATCAAATAATTTTTGGGGGAGCGATACGATGGATAGTAAGTCTTCGAGTGAGATTCCACTGTTGCTAGTTTAAGTTTGATTTTTTTTTTTTTAATGTTTTTGCTTAATTTTTAATATTTTGCTTAGGATTTAAAATATTAGTGGAATATGAAGTTCACTATTTTATATTTGTTTTTTAATAGAATGTGAGTGAAGTGAGTGAGTGAAATGTGACACCTATTTATCACTATTCTTTACATTTATTAAAACGCATATTCACACCAAATGTGACTCATGTCGTGTGACAGAGGGAGTACATCATCATCATTATTATTATTGTTGTTGTTGTTATAATTTCTATTATAATTATTATCTTATTAAATAATTATAACATATTATTACTAATTAATCAACAAAGCTGAAATTTTGAAATTATAAATTTTATTCGGTTATAAT
This sequence comes from Salvia hispanica, assembly GCF_023119035.1. Classification (NCBI taxonomy): domain Eukaryota; kingdom Viridiplantae; phylum Streptophyta; class Magnoliopsida; order Lamiales; family Lamiaceae; genus Salvia; species Salvia hispanica. Next base: position 41,474,403 of record NC_062968.1, read on the forward strand.
ATCAATAGAGAGAGAAGAGACGCGCGCGGAAAAGGAAGGCCCGAACACTGTGTTTAACGAAGAAGAAGCTAAGCAACTATTGACCATCCCGTTGGCCTGGAGATCTAGAGAGGGTGCATTATTTTGGTGTCCGGAGCAGAAAGACTCTTTCTCTGTACGCTCAGCATATAAATTTTTGTGCGAAGGCTCCTTTAAAGTGGAGAAAAACTCGATAGTGTGGGGTAGACTCTAGAAAATAAGTGTCACCTAAAGTGAAGATCTTTTTATGGAAGGCATGTAGAAATTTGCTTTCAACGAGGGACCGATTTCGACGATGCCAGGAGGCTAGGGGTGCCTTTAATCTCGCCAGGTGAGATGGGGTTTATTGATTGGTTGGAAAAATAGTAAGTGGTGATTTAGAGATAGAAAATTGAAGAAGTAGTTGTTGTGCTATGGCATCTATAGTTTAATAGAAACAAAATTGTATGACGGAATGCGAACAAGTCAGCTAAAGGAATTATTGGTGCAGCCCATGGCTGTCTGAAGGCTTGGACAGAAGCTCATGTTCAAAATGACATTGGTGCACGGAGGGGGGGGAGTCCATCTGGAGGGAAAATGGGTGAAGCCGTGGAACGGTGTGCTAAAATGCAATATAGATGTTGCTCTTTTTGAGAGCCAAAGAAAAGTTGGTTGTGGGGTGGTTGTTCGAGATTTTGAAGGGACGGTGGTAGCGGCGATGTCTAGACAGGTGGGAAGGACGGCTGACCTATCTATGGCCGAACTCCTTAGCTTGAGAGAGGTGCTAAGTTGGGTCAAAAGAAAAGGATAGAAGGAGATAGAGTTTGAGATGGATGCCCAAACGGTGGTACTCGTGGTGACTGGTTTACAAAAGGATGAATCTATCTTTGGGGTAGCGGTAGAAGATTGTCGTTAGCTTTTGAAAGAGGTTTCTGGATCCACTATGAGCAGGGGCGGAGGGAGGGTGGGGCCAGGGGGGCCATGGTCCCCCCACCAATTCTTTAAAAAAAAAACAGGGGTAGTTTAGTAATTTTTTCATTAATTATAATTTATAATATATGTAATATTAAAGATTGCTTTCAACAAAATTTATATGAACTGTTTATCCTTAATTTAGCTTTCTGCTTCTGAGTTCTTCGTTGTAGGTATGTAATTTGAAATTCTTTATTTGATGTGAATGTGTTAATAGTTCTATATATATACAATTTGATTTGTGAGTGTGAGTCCCAATGTTATTAATTATTGTTTGCAATGGCAAATTTTTAGATTTGAGCATATTGTATATTTTGGTTACTTTTATTGTTTTAGTTGTGAAGTGGAGTATAAGATGAATTTTATCCTTTTTCGTGTATGATTTATATTTTGCTAATCTTAGTACAGAAAATATCAAATATTTTGCAAACTTAATCAGTTTTGACTATTTTTGTAGGTATATGGATCGTTATTTCAAAAAACTTTCTTCCATTGATTCTTCGTCAGTTGAACCTCCACTTCCGTTGAGCATATTGTTTGAACTTGAAAGTCAACTTGAGAACTTTATTTTCGATGTGCACATAAATGAAAAGTTTTCACAAATATCAGGAATCAATGGTCTTGCTCAAAGATGGTTTCTACAAGGAAACATGGAGTTTTTCCAATGATTTATTTATTAGTTAAGTTGTTATTGATCTTACTAGTTGCCACTGCGTCAGTAGAAAGAGCCTTTTCAGCAATGAAGATCATCAAGACTTCTCTACATAATAGCATGGGAGACCAACTATTAAATGACTGCTTAGTTTCTTATATATATAGAAAATGACGTGTTTGTTACCAATGATATTATTATGCAGCGATTTCAGAAGATGAAGAATAGAAGACAAATGATATGATGTGATTGTATTTAATTTTTACATTTTGAACCTTATAATTTAATTTATGTAATTTGTTATGAAGTTTAATTTTGGACCCCCCATGATTAAATTTCTGGCTTCGCCACTGACTATGAGGTTCGTAAAGTGATCAGCGAATCAAGTTGCCCACACGCTTGCTTGGGCTGAGATTAAGTTTTGGTTGAATTGCATTCCTATTTTTATTCGCGCCGTAATCGTTATGGTTTTATTTGAATAATATATTACATTTGGTGTTAAAAAAAAAAAGAGATGAAGTATTTTTTAAATTCGGAAGAAAAAAAAAAAGCAATAATGGCCTGATTAATTTGGAGAAGAAGAAGGGTTTAGTTGGTAACAATAATATTGAGTAATAATAATATAATACTAATAATATTGTGTGGATGTGGATATCCTAAAAATTGTTTTTATTAAGATTTGATTGTTTAGCCTATTAACCTAATCCTATTCAATACCTATTCTGGAAACTTTTGATGCAAGAGTGAACTCTAAAAATAGTCACTGAATTATAGGTTTATCACGTCAATAGTCTTTAAATTTTAAAAATATCTCCAGTAGTACTTGAAATAAAAAGTTATTTCAAAATTTGTCCTTTTGCACTGTTTTCTCTTGAAAATGCCCTTTTGGGTTGCAAGGCAATTTTGTCTTTTTATATTTTTAACTTTTTCAATCTAATATTATTTACTAAATCTGATTTATTTTAAAATTATTTTCTTCTTCACTTTGTCATCCTTCATTTTGTTTCATATTCTAAATATCAGATTTAATTTTATAAAATTAAATTTAAAATTTAGATTTTTAAATATCAATAAATTAATTTAATTAAAATTAAAATAATTTTAATTAAAATTTAGTTTGAATAAAATTTCCATAATCCCAAGCAACCTCAATTGGAAGTTGAGAGACGTTTAAAAATAAATAAACGAAGAAAACACTTTAGACTAATATAACTAAAAAATCTCGGAATGAAAATTACAATGTATTTGTTCATCATTAAATATCTAATATTATCATTTAAGAATATCCACATATAAATATCTTCTTTTACTTTATTTTTAGTAAATTGACTTCATATTTCAACTACCTTATTATCCAAAAAAATTATTATATAAAATAAAATTTATACTTTTTTCTCTTCATTTTTTCAAAATTACATAAAATTTGTTCAAATCAAAGTTAGACATTTATTCATATGAACCGGGAGTACTATGTCAACTGCCATATAAAATAGAAAATCAAAACTATAACCAATTATCTATATAAAATCTGATTAAAAAATTATCCATATTATTATTAATTTCGTAATCAACAATTTCATCAACTAACTATATAAAACCATCAAAATCACATCACTTAATATAAAGAAATTTCCCAAAATATCTAAACCCTACATGCACATTTTTGTCCATGGCGAGCCTTGATATTTATGCAGTTTTGATTGTTTTTTATTTGTTTAGTGTGATGCAAACAATTATAATTTTAATTAAAAATAATTTATTGAAATTTAAAAATCTAAATTTTAAATATAATTTTATAAAATTAAATCTAATATTTAGAAAAATGAGATAATTTTGAAATAATATCAGTTTAGTACATCATTAAAATAATATCATATTGAAAAAGTTAAAAATGTGAAAAGACAAAATTGCCCAAGCCCGAAAGAGCATTTTCGAGAGAAAACAATGCAAAAGGACTCATTTTAAAATAAACCCTTAGTTCAGACTGCTAGAGATATTTTTAAAGTCCATGGACTATTGGTACTATTGGTGAGATAAACCCTTAGTTCAAGGACCATTTTTATAGTCGACTCTTTAATTAAATACTAAGCATAGTCTTATTTAAATTAATATCCCTAATTCAAAACAAAAAAGTTCATGATTGCTTCTTATAACTAAAGTATTAGTATTATATGTCCAACTGGATTGTTAATATTGCTTATTACTCCCTCCGTCCCAAAAAAATATGTGCATATAGGACAGCCCGAAAATTAAGAGCATTGGCAATGGGAGCCGATCGCAAGGGCCGAAAATTACGGCACCCAATACGCCGGTTTCCCATAAAAGCGGCTATGTCGGTGCTGGTAGACCGATTAACACATCGACTTCCAGCGATGATGTCCACTGCCCAACGATGAGCCCAAGCGTGTTTGGTACTCCCAGGATTGACGAATCCACTGTTCCGTTAAGAGACTTGAACTTTAGCACCGATGAGTACGAGGTGTCCAATATGGAGCCATCTCCTCCTAGGCCCAATGCGAAGGCGGCGAAGGGGAAGAGGAAGGAAGGAGAAAGTGAGAGCCAAGTCTTCTGAGGGCGGGCAGGGTGGGCGCACAAGGAGTACCTACTCCATCGAGGAGTCGATTGCTCTTGCTCGTTGTTGGGCATATATCTCTGAGGACCCAATTGTAGCCAACAATCAGGGCGAGGGCGGTTTCTGGGGGCGTATCACGCTAAGATACGAACAAGTCAAGCCCGATGGAGCCCCGACACACAAGCCCAGCGATCTACGCAAGCAATGGAAACGCCTGGTGTTTGACTGCCCTAAATTTCATGGTATCTACGATGGCAACTTGCGGGAAATGCGTAGCGGAGAGAACGAACTCTCTGTCAGAGAATTGTCGATAAAGGAGTTTAGGGGCACTGTCAACTCAAAAGGATTCAAGTAATGGGATACATATATTTTCCCAAATTCAAAATGGGTATGTCGGAGGCGTTGCAGATGAGATCGGTGCAGACACGCCTGACGGTCTCTGGGAGCTATAGTAGCGGCGGAACGGGGGCCAATAGACTTGTCAGAGGACCAATCGCCAATTGAGCCTACTCCTCAGAGCCCAATGGGCGTGAAAGCAGCGAAGGCAAAAGCAAAGAAGGAGAAGGGGAAGGCAGAGTCTAGCGGGACGGATGCCCAACCCACACTGGTCCATGCTGACAATGCATTGGATCATGCTGCCTTCGCACAATCGATGGTGGGCCTCTACAACATGCACATGAAATCCAAATTTGTTTGGAGACTCCTATCGAACCGAACTCCAGTTGACACTAAGCTTCAGTGGCGCAAGATCGAGCTAGCATCTAAGTGTCTTTGCTGTCCCCATAGACCAGGAACGGAATCCCTCCAGCACCTTTTCATCCAAGGCATGGGGGCCTCCAGAGTATGGAGAGAGTTCGACGGTTGGTTTGAGGGTTCCTCCCCACCTCTCCGCCTCAATGACACAATCCCGGATAGGCTTGAAGTGTGGCCCCAAAGAACCCGGCAAACAAGTAAGAAACACCTTAGCCACTCCACGCCATATCTCATCTTGTGGTTTCTGTGGGCTGAACGGAATAGGAGCCGTTACCAAGAGACACAGTTCAAGTCGTTCAATGTGATTTGGCAAGTCCAAATGTTTGTCCGAAACAGCATTGCCAATGGGAGTATCAAGCCGAAGCATTGGAAGGATGTCAAGCTCGGCGTGTGCTGCCCAAGTCATGCGAAGGGAGGCGCCCTATACCGCATGCCATGGCGGTGAAGTGGAACCCCCCAGACCAACCGTGGATCAAACTCAATACGAATGGCGCCTACTCAGAGACAACAGGTAGGGCCGGGGGTGGAGGCATCTTGCTAAACCACTCCGGCAGATTGCTCGCTGCCTTCACCACCCCTTTAGATGCACATTCGGCGTTGGAGGCTGAACTCTTGGCCATCCACCATGGTCTGACCTTGGCTAGGGAGTATGCCCAGCCACTTTGGGTCGAATCGGACGACGCCCAAGCAATCAGCCTAGCCAAGGGTGTAAGTTGGGGCTAGCTCATTCACGCCGAGCCATGGGAACTTCCGTATTTCCTACACCCCCGGAAAAGAAAACAAAGTCGCCGATCTACTTGCTAAAATGGGCTTGGAGATTCAGGAACACACTCGCTTCAACAACCAAACAGCCCCAAGATTGCTTAAAGCCATCGTTCGAATGGAAGAAATGGGAATACCCGCGTGTGTGAGGATGACCCTGGTTAGGCCTCGAACCCCTTTGGAGACAACCGGTCGTTGGCCTTCGCGGGCGCCTTAGAGTAGGTAGGTATCGAGCCACCCTTGACTTGTTCTCTGTTTACTCTTGTGGTGATATTGCCCCTGTTTTCTCATGTTTGTGTTGTTTTGTTTTGCCCTTGAGATGGGCTGATAGGGTTGTTTGTCTTGTATCTTCTGGCACGCCACTTTTGGGCGTGGCCAAGTATTGTACCCTTTGAGTTCTAATATATAGGGATGAGGGACCCACGAACCCTCCATCCAAAGGTGTATGATTAAAGAAAAAACATGAACATGAAATCCAATTCTCGATCTGTGAAGAAGTCCATCTGGAACACCATCCTTGGGTTGAAGAATGACAAGGCGGAATCCGAGTCCGATTGATGCGTGCTTATTTTTATCTCTTTATTTTTATTTATTTTAATGTAGTATGTTTTTTTTTAATGTAGTATGTTTTTTTTAATGAAATTTGTTTTTTTATCGTCTTGTTTAAAAATAAAATATATAAATATAAATAAAAATGATGATGTGGAAATGAGATGGGCTCTGAGATAGGTTATGGGATGGGCTCTCATTGCAGGGAGATAGGCTCTGGGATAGGCCTACTGACGTGGTAGTAAAATATGGAGATAGGCATGGGCTCCGAAGATATAGGCCTCCACTTCTCTAAGAAAAAATTAGTAAAGTAAGAGAGAACAGAAGAGTAGCATAGTTAAGAGAGGGGATGAGAATGGTAGTTAAAGTAATGTCAGTGAAATAGTGGAACCTACATTATTAAATTGATATAACTTTCCAAAAATGGAATGTACATTTTTTTGGGACGAACGAAAATGAAAAGTGCACAAATTTTATGGGAAGGGGGGTTTATAAAACTCACAGATGGTCAATTTGAGTTCACTTTGTAAAATTTTCAAGCAATGTCGCGGCGCGGGATCAATAAATCCAGCATCAAATCACGAAGAAAGTTGCCATTACAAAAAAGTTCAGACAACTGAAATTTTTTGTTTAGTATGTTGCCATTTTGTACAATCTCAATTGCTACATTTAGTTGATGGCTGTGAAGGGAAGGCGAGCAGCAACATGCTTTACGTCACCATTCGCTTGCTTGGACATCTCCAAACAAGTGGTCTTGAGATTCTCGATGAACGCGATGCTTGGAACCTTCATCGATCTCCTTCTTGGTGTCGAGCACGAGGGCAGATCCATCTGTAGATGCATAAATAATATTTACCAATGATCCTGATATCTTTTTTTTTCAAGTGTTAGAAAAATATAGTAAATGTGTGTTACCTTGTAATCTTCTAGGAGGCATTTTCCTGCATTTTGAGTGATTTCCGCAATCTTGTGATGGTGTCCGCTATTCAGTTGCCTCAACTCATCACAACATGGGTTGATAATCGAGTCGAGAGTCTCACATGCCTCACGATCAAGTTGTAATGAACCTGAAACCCCGAGTATAATTAGGCATTTCATATATATATATATATATATGGTTTGAAAATTGTAATTTCCTGTGTATAAACACCAAGCACATACAATCAATGGATGAGAGCATGTTCTTGCTTCCTACTTCTGCATCTTCCAGTGCCGAACTCACAGCACATGAGTACCTGCCACGCAATTCTTCAACCATATCCATTCCTCCCCTATATTCAGAATAAAATGAAAAAATAAATTCAGTTTGTTGTGGCAAATTGTTAGCTATGGTTCAAGTAGATTCAAAATTTATGACGGACCTAACAATCTCATGAACTGAAATGACATTGCTCTTCTGTTGATCCAGAAGGGAGTCCCGGGCATTTCTCCATTGCTGTGCACTTAATTTAGCTTGATTCAACCTGCATCAAATTACCCTCAGATTAACATTTAAATATATCTAGCATTGCCTAGAATAGAATATAAATTAGCGACACAAAGATATGCATGCTAACCCCTTCTGGATAACATCTTTCATCTCTTTTTTCCCTCTCTCCACTAAATCTGTATTCTTGAGATAATGAGATTCAGCTCTCTCTGAGTAGCTTGTCCATTCTGCTTTGATAGAAGAAGTTGAGCTTTGCATGATTGACATCTCTTGCTGTAATTTGTTAGTTCTACTGGCCGCACTCTCCCGGAGTTCATTGATTGCACCTTGTATCTGGTAAGAACAAGGACAAAAAATGAAAATAAGGAAAGATTTAATAAAAAAACAAAGATTTGTGTTCATTATTGACAAAAATTATTTTTTAAATCAAGACAAAAACAACACTTAGCACATACTAATTTCTTCTTCCTAGCATTTGATCCTGCTAGCAGTTCTGCCATTTCTGTGAGTAGTTGTCTCTCTTCCATCGCAGCACACTCCTACAATTTAGCCCGCATTCCAATCAGAAAAAGTTTGCATAGATCATTCAGCAAAAAGGGAGCAACACATGAAAGTAGGTACCTCAAACTTCTTTTCGAGATCAGATAACTTGTGATCAGTAACTGTCTGTGATTCTTCCACAATTTCACCTAGTTTTGATGCATGTCCATCTACAGTCTTGAAGAAGTTTACTGTAATCTGGGATATTGACCTTGTTGTTTCGACAGCTCTGCAATGAGCCTAGATATGATATCAAACTTTAGTTTTCACCTTTTAAATGAAAAAAGGAATACAAGATTGCGGATAATAAGAATCCGGATTTATCTGATTTTATTTAGAAATGCCAACCTCATGTTGCTGTTGCGCATAGGTAGTCAATTTAGTCTCCTGAATATGTAAACTTTCTTGAAGGTCATGAAGTACATTATTTGCCTCAGTAACAATCCCTTTGAAAAGCTGCAATTATAATTACTAACATCAAACTAATGCTGAAGCAAGATTTTAAACCACGGTAATTGATTAACACAAACCTTTTCTAAGTCTGAAGAATGCTTGGAAACTTCAGTATTCAGGTCAGCAAATATCGATCGAGAGTTACCATCAAGTTCTCTAGCTAAATCTTCTAAAGCCTTGATTCCCAAGCCATACATGGTTTTCAATTTCTCTAGATGATCTTGAAGTTGTTCAGTAGCCTATAAGTACAAAAGTTGAGATAGTTAATAAATTCAGCATCTAACCATTTCATAAATCACAAGTGTGTGTGTATACACCATACCTCTATCTTTGAAGATACAAACAAATGCATATCTTCTTCCATTTCTTTAAGGTGGTGTTCTTGTTGCGTGGTGGCAGATGCTACCGCCTTATGTAAGATCTCAAGCTGCTGAGCCAATTCGGATTGGAATTTCTGTATAAGCACTCGATTGTTGTCTTCAATTTTATCCTTCCTCTCTGAACATAAACGGCATTATAGACTAACGAAATTTGCTTTGAGAGAAAGTAGTTGAGAGTTTTGAAGTATGCTGACCAATCTTGGCGAACAAATTAGACACATCTGATGCAGCAGTTTCTAGTTCCTCTCGGAGGCCTAGTGCGTGCTCAGTGAGTGCTTTCTCTGGTAGATAACCAAATTAAAATATTATTTTTAAAATCTAATTTTTTATTCATATGCAACATAGAAAGGGAACAATCAAAGATGACACTTGCCAGACTTAAGCAGGTTCGATATCAGGTAGTCCTTTTCTTTTATTGTTGCATTTGCCTGCCTGTGTCTTTCTTCGAGATCAAGCAATGCACATTCAGTTTCCCGTAGCCTTTTCTGAATTATGGACAAAAGTACAGTTATTTTTGTGATAGACAAACAATCAATAATTGAGATTTGTATTCTAAGGGGCATGCATTCAGACCTCAGATATCTCAAGTTTGTCGCTCAGCTGAACAGCCAATTGCTGCTCAGAACTATATAAGTCCTGGAGCTCCAATAGTTTCTGCACAAAGAGCACTACTTCTATAAACCTATATATCAACAAATTAACGAGACTGTGAGAAATTGTCAGCTAAGTCTTACCTTATCCTTGGTCTCTATGTCAATTTCCATATGCTCTATCTTCTCTAACATCACCTAAAATGTTTGGCATAAGGTATGCAAATTCAGTGTATATTTCTCTAATAGTTCCAAGAGAAGTTTACTAAGTTTAATAATACTCCACACTAGACCTTTTTCTCTGCCTCATCCTGGAGATAACGATCTTTTGGAACATAGATTCCATTTTTCTCTCTTGCAGCATGCACCTCTAAACAACAGAAAATACTTGTGAGAAAAAATGTCACAGAACTCAGTAAAGTAGACAGCTGGAGGGCAACTAACAACCTTGTTTTAGTCGATCAATCTCAAAGTATAAATCCTTGATCAGAGCTGACTTCATCATCTTCTGATTGACCTGTAAATATTAACAATTAAGTACGTTTAGATGATTACTTTCACTTCAGAACACATAGTTAAATATGAAAAGACAACTACTAACCTCAGGTTTGTTCTTTATGTTTTTGGCACGATGAGCATAATCTAAAGTACTGAGTGTCTCTTCTAAACAGTGGATGGAAGGTGATATCGTAGCAATTATACAAGTCTTTGTTTTCCCTCCCAAAGAATCTCTCAGCAACCTCGTTAACTTGCTATCTCTGATATTTCATGAGATGTTTTAGATGACAATCTTATGTAAAGTATGAAATTGACACAATTATCTCTACCTGTAGGGTATATGACCAGAATGTTCAACCAAGGCATTTATGACGCGACCAAGTGTCAGCAAGCTTTTGTTTATCTCACCTGCTTCCCTTGCTCTTCCCTGGTAAAGAAAATAAAATTTACTATATTCAAAACAATTTGATCATATCGTATTGAAAAATAATTGCTTTATGCTTCCATCTTAAATTTTGTATCAAGTTAGTTGATGAGTTCAATCAGAAAAGGCCAGGAGAAAAGCCTTAGCATAGATTTCTAACCTCTCTTGCACCGGAACGTGAAATATTTTCCGAGCCAGCCAGGTCGACTAAGTTTAGCTTCCCACATTTGATCATCTCCTCTCCTTCTGGAGTACACTCCTTGATATGAATAGTGATAGAAAATACAGAGTGCGAACGGCTGCTCTGTTTGTTGAGAAGGGTCTCTGCCGTTCTCCTCTTGGCAGAACCTTTCTCTAAGATCTTATATATTTCATCAGCTGTTGTCACAATCTCCTCTTCCAATCCCCTAACAAAAACTCCCCCTTTTCCATCCTCCATGAGAGCTATCGGTTTCTTTGATTTGTCTTCTATGAATTTCGAACATTCTTCTGGCGCCAAAAGATCTGTTATTTCCTCATTGTAAAGTTCTAAGAATGTGACCTTCAAGCTGTACTCAGCATTTTGAGCTTCTAATATATCAAAAATTTGTCTAACGGCTCTTGGAATAACCCCAGCATCACTTGGGATATCACCATTCTGTAATGAGAAGAGGCTAGTCAACAAACCAACCATTTTGCCAAAGATTGCAGCATAGAGGCTCTAGAGTTTAAAGATTCCGTATCAAACCTTTTTTCTTGACCCACCCTCCATAGTGTAGGTCTTCCCTGTTCCAGTTTGCCCGTAGGCAAAGATGGTAGAAGTGTAGCCTTCTAGAACTTCAAATACTATGGGGCATACTGCTTGATCGTACAAATCCTTTTGCTGGGATGATGGACCAAAGACCTAAACATAATACAAGTATCATAGTCTTCAACACCAACAACTACGAAAACTAAGTGAATTTCAACTGCAACTATGGAAAACCTATGAAACTCTTTACATATTTCTGGGTTCAGCTATCTGTAGTCTCTGTTGCAGTAAATTGAGCAAATCAAGTTTTCAATAAAAGTTGAAAACAAAGTCTTACCTTGTCAAATAGGAAAGTCCTATCAATTTGCTTATTTGCAATACTCTGAACTGCACAAACTTCTCTTCTGCTGTCATTGCAAGAAATCACCACAGGTGTATGGAATCTAGCCTCATCCTCACTCAAAGGCCTTCAAATAAAAACACAAATTACAAAAGAAAAAAAAATTATATGAAGCAGTACAAATTAATTTCTAACCTGCATCGCACAATGACCTGTACATTGACGCCTCTATCCTTATCGTGCTTTCCGCTGAAATTCCCCTCTCCCGATCGCGGATCTCTCACCACCCTATCGCTGGACCGAGGTGTTTGCGACGGTGATATAGGCACCATTCCGCCGCCGCCTCTTCTCTGTGAAGCTTCCATTTATCGCAGTCGCTGAAAATCTCAAACTCAATTAACCTACTCTTTCCCGGCCTCTCACTGCGCCAAAAACTGAATCAATCAGGCCGAGGCATATTCGATTCAAATCTCAACTAAATAATTCCACAAATCATTGTGCAAAAGAAAATCACTATCGAACTCTTTTACCAAAAAAAATACATCAATTCAAATGTAGCTCAAAATCACTATTCCTGTAGGTAAACAGTAGATATAACGCAAGGATGCACCATACAAACACATAACTTCGATGATTACACAAAAACAATACTTACAGCGAAACAAAGCTGAAAATGCACTGAATAATGAGTTTGAATTGCTACAATATAGAGACAATATACTGATCGAAGAGCGTTATTTGAAGGCTTAATTTAATACTAGTATTAGATAAAATAAATAAGGAGAGAAGCTTAAGAATATGGCCGTTGCGGAGCCTAGCGTTTGAAATTTTGCAAGGAGAAAATGAGCTGCTGTGAATGGCAAGACTCAAAAATTGACCGTTATTATTCAATTGTACTAACATCATTATAGATTTTTAAAATTTTTCAGAATATAGAGGATTCAAAAAAAAATCAGTTGTAATATAAAATTAATAAAATAAAAAATAAGTAGATAATAATTGAAGCATTATTACTGGAAATGAAGTTCACTTAAATGTTACCAAAGATGGAAGTGACTAATTTTGGGACGGCACCAAAAGGAATGGGGTGTATTCGAGTTCCAAATGGGATTTTGGCATTTTTTTTTCACGTTGTTTACCAGAGGCGCATATTTATGATACTCTACCGGCCCTATGTTACTTGAGGTCATTCTTTTCGGGAACTGAAGTTAAAGAAAATTAAATATAGTGTATTATATTGATATAGAACAATGTAAGGAGGAAAATAAAGTAGGAGCGAGAAAAATGGATAAAGTAGGATTGAGAATATAGTAAGTGAGATTAGATTTTTTTACCATACATTAAAATAACTGAAGCAATTTGAGATAACCTGAAATGGAATACGACTCAAATAACATATATCCTTGTGTTAATATGTCTATTTCCTTTGAATGAGTAGAAACTTGTTCAAAAATTACATAATACTCCCTCCGCCCCTTATAATTTGTCACTATTTGACTCGGCACGAATTTTAAGAAATGTAATAGATAGTGGGTTAAACATGTTAGTGGTATCTGGGTCCTACTTTTATATATTAGTTTTATGTTAAAATGTGAGTGAGAATGAGTTAGTGAAATATGGGTTCACTACCAAAAATGATAAAGGTGAAAGGTGACAAATTTTTAGAAACGGACAAAAATGAAAATAAATTACAATTTTTAAGGACAGAGTGTTGGTTCTGTGTCCGAGCAAAATCAAGCTGGGTTTGTTTGGTGAGCTTGGTGAGATCAAGAACTGATTGTGTTGGCTGATGTGTCGACCCATGTGAGCCAGAGACTCTAGCTAAAGCACGTTTGGAGCAAATCAAGAAGTGAGCACATAGTAGCCGTTGGAGGAGGCGGTTGTAACAGATTCTATGCTTTTAGTTTTAGTCATTGCTCATCCTTAGAATTTGTATATAATGCGTGTAGTCTAGATTTGCAATTTTGCAGAGAGTTAGTTAGTTGTTGAAAAGTGAGGAGCCATTGTTGAGGATCATCTCATCTTGAGATTAGTTTGAGAGCCCGACGAGAGAGAGATTCACTTTGTAAAGCACATGATACACTCATTCATCTTCTCCTGTGGACGTAGGCCTTAGATTATCACTATAATTGGCCGGGCCAAGCCACAAAACTTGGCCAAAGCCAAAAAGCGTGGCCGGGCCACCAAAAAACTTGTTTTACACTATGGTGGACAAGCCCAAGCCACCAAATAAATTATTTTTTTCAATTTGTGTATATTTTAATTAAGAAAATGAGGGAAAATGGGTATATTTATAGAATTTGTATAGGAATGGGGTAAAAAAATGGGTATATTTATAGAATTAAGAAAAAAAAATGAAAATAGGGAGAGCCGCGGCTCGTGGCCATTGCAATAGGGGAGCCGCGGCTGGGCCACGCGAGTGGCGCTCTCGTGGGCATCCCCCCACCCAGCCACAAACGCCCATGTTTCGCACTATAGGGAGCCGCGGCCGGGCCAGGCCCGAGCCATGAGCTGCGGCTCTCCTATAGTGGACACTATTATGCCGAACCACGTGCATCGCGCCTTGTTACCTTTCGCGTTTCTATTTTTCTTTGTTTTTGCTATTTGCTCATTGCCGATTCTCAACACGGAGGGAGTATAAAAATTTTGTACTACATAGATATTAGATTGTTATGACTCAACATTGCTCCGGTGGTCTCATAAATTAGACTAGACCTGATATAATCATTCTATATAACTTCATGTACATAAATATTACTCCCTCCGTCCCAGATTTATAGTCACATTTTGCCATAAAAGTTCGTCTCACATTTATAGTCACATTTAGAACTTTCCATATTTGGACATAAAATTTTACCTCATTATTCACTAAAATTACACACAAATGTCATTATCTACATTAAAATAAATCAAAACAAAAATAAAAAACCAAAAAGTCAAAAAGGGATCCACCTTCAACCAACTCACTTCATTTATTACACACTCCATCATCTCACTTCATTTATTACACACGCTATCATCTCACTCCGTCATCTCATTTCATTTATTACACACTCCACCTCTCACTTCATTAATTACACACTCCACCAATTTCTTAAAACCCGTGTCATAACTAAATGTGACTATAAATGTGGGACGGAGGGAGTATATTGTTATAAATTAAAATAAATAAGACACTAGATAGAATTAATGTACTGCGATATTTGTACGTGTCAAACATTGACAATATGATTGTAGACTTACAAGGCTTTAAATTTGAATTTGGTGAATGTTCAAGTAGAAAGGACACAATAGGATCCTTAAAAGAGTTGTCTTAAATTCTGACTAATTATTTTTTGTCTTATTTTGTTATCTACATTAGGCGCAGAGTGCAATCAAGCATAATAACATTGTTGGGATGAATTTGAAATTCAAAATCTACTAGCAATACAATACGACAGGCAACTGCAATAGAATATTTTAAAATTTTAAGAGATATAGTTATTTAATTCGAACTTTGGTCAAATTATATTATTCATTCGTGAATTTTATTTATCTTAATTTTCTTATTGATACACAAAATGATACTCCCTCCGTCCGTGAATAGAAGTCTCATTTCTTTTGGGCACGGGTTTTATGAAGTGTTAAGAAAAGTGGTAGAAAGAAAGTTAGTGAAATTCAGACCCAACTTGTATATATTAGGTTTAAATAATATATGAGTGAAATGAGTTGGTGGAATGTGAGACCTTTTACCACCTATAGAAATAATGAATTATGACTCTTATTCACGCACAGACTAAAATGCCAAAACGATACTCCTATCTGTGGACAGAGGAAGTATATTCTTGTGCTCAAACAACAGTAGTATTTTAATTTTAGGCTTAATCTTATTCCAAAAGGCCACCAATATTCCACCAAAGTTTTTCTACTAATCCTATATACATATTTTTTTAAATCAAAAACACCTTTTCGGTGGAGGGTTCGTGGGTCCCTCATCCCTACATATCAAAAGACAGAGGTTACAATATGCTCAACGTGGGACGCATAGCGCGTTACAAGGATTGAGCTAACAACTACATTCAAACTAGCAAGAAAGTACACCACAAGAGTAAGAAGAGGACACGCTCAAACGAGTATGATACCTAACTACTCTAAGGTGCAGAAGGACCGTGACAATCATGTTGAGGCCTAGAGTCATGGCCTAAGCAAAATCTTCTCAATCCTCCTCATTGACACGAATGTTGGGGACCCAAAGTTGTTCGAAACGGACGATCGCGTTGAGCATTCTCGGGGCAGATTGACTGTTTATGCGGTTGAATGTGTCTCTCTCGAGGCCTAACTATGCAAGAAGGTCTGCAGCCTTGTTACCCTCTTGATGGATGAAGGTGATGCGGAAGTCAGTAGTCTGCTTGATTAGGAAGAGGTTGGCCATGGTGTGTCGAATGTGAGCTGGACCCCATTATGATTTTTTGATGAGGCTAACTGTCTGTGCTGCGTCAGTTTCGACCCAGATTGGTCGATCAAGTTCTTTCGCAATGAGGAGGCCTTGGTAGATGGCCATAAGCTCAGCCTCAAGCGCCGAGTTAGCATTAAGTGGAGTTGAGAAGGCTACCAGCAGCCGACCCGAGTGATCACGTAATACCCGAGTGATCCCGAATTACGCCACCCCCACCTGCCTTTCCTATATACATATTTTCTACAAACCAAACACAAAAGCTAAAAAAAAAAATTTACAAAATAAAATATAGTAATATCCAATTGAAAAACTATCACGGAGAAATCTTCTCCCAAAATCCATGAAGAAGTAAACGACATCTCCACCAAAATCTGATTTGTCCAATTGTGAGCTGATTTGATTATGTTTTTAATTCTGGTTCATGTCATGGAGATTAGGTTCCTCATTGATATCAAAATCAAGAAATGCAAAAAGCCTCCTCGTCGTCTCCCTCCACCTCCTTGCCAGTTGCCACCGATAGCTACCATCCCCACCCGACCCGTCCAGATCCGGATATTCATCCATCTCTAACTCATCCTCTCCCTCCTCCAAATCATCTACCAACTATGGCGCAAAATACTTAGTGAAGTTAGGTACATACCAGAAGTGAAAAGAAATCTGATATCTTTAGGTTCACTAGAACAGAAGGGGTGTTCTTTCTTTTCATCTGGTGGAAAGATGTTGGTAAAGAAGGGTGAAGATGTGGTCATGATGGCTGAGAGAAGGGGTAGCCTATATTATCTATATGCTTCTGTTATCAAGGTGCAGAGAGATGAACAGTTAAACTTGGTGAAATCTTCAAGTCTGAAAGTATGGCATGAAAGGTTAGGCCATTCAGCTCTTTGAAGTGTCAAGGAGTTGGTGAAAAAACAGATTATCTCAAATGATGAATCACAAGAAGTTCACCCTTGCCAGGACTGCATCAAAGGGAAAGCAACAAAGCTGACATACCATGCTAGTAAGCACACCTCTTCTTCTCCTCTGGATTATATATATAGTGATTTGTGGGGTCCAGCTGAACAGGTCCCATGAGTGCAGTGCGAGTTTGT
>NC_062968.1:41491666-41529698 GCF_023119035.1 Salvia hispanica
AATTTGAAGTAGAGAACTAGAACTAGAGCTAGGAGAGCGTAGAAGTGGCTGTTCACGGATTGTCTTCTTCTTCAAGGTTGAGCTCTTTATATGTGTGAGGCTCTGATCCCTAGGGTATCCCCTCTGGTGATTTTACGCTCCTGCCCTTGAGTAAGAATCTTTAAAATAATTTGCTCTCGCTCCATTCTGCTCCTGTCGCCAACTTTTGATTCTCCCAGGTCCGAACGACGACTTCTGATTTTTGCTTCAATTTCATCTCTTTTGCATCTGCCAGGTCAGGTAACAACAACTCCTGTGTCCGACAGATTTACTACGGACCTGAACTCAATAACGCACATTAGCGCCCCAAATGCACAGAATTTTAACCCTAAACCGATGCATAAAACGAGTCTTATCACCAGCATCAGTGAATACTATAGGAGGAGGCAGATATTACATGACGTTCATTGATGATTATTCAAGGAAAACTTGGATATATATTTTGAAAGAAAAATCAGAGGCATTTGCTAAGTTTAAGGAGTGGTGCATTGAGGTTGAGCTAGAAAAAGACTGCAAAGTGAAGTGCCTCAGAACATATAATGGACTTGAATATTTGTCCAAGAGCTTTGATGATTTCTGCAAGCAAAAGGGGATCAAAAGGATAGAACGGTTTCGTTTGAACCCTCAACAGAATGGAGTGGCAGAAAGAGCAAACAGAACCATAGTTGAGAGGATAAGGTGTATGCTATTTTCTTCAGGGCTGGGGGAAGCAACTTCTACTTCTGTATATCTGATGAATAAGTGTCCCTCAAGAAGCATCAATGGTGATACCCCGGATTACAGATAGTTTGGCAGACATGCAAGTTATAGCAATCTGAAAATCTTTGGCTGTAAAGTTTTTGCTTAAGAAGCATCAATGTATGATGTTGGGATACCAAAAAGGGGTCAAGGGGTATAGATTGTGGTGCATAGAGCCTGAAAACCACAAAATAGTGATCAGCAGAGATGTTATATTTCTGGATGACATGCCATTTCTGAATAAAGGGGGTTCTTCTGATGGAGTTAGATTTGTAGCAAATCATGGGACTGATTTTGAGGTGGAGCCTGCAGATAAACTGATGCAGTTCTAGAATATATGACTTGGAGGCTAAGCAAGTTACTATTATTCTGGTTTTATTTATTTCCTAGTTAATAGAATTAGGAGATGGAAAAAATATTAGTTATTTTTGCTTATTATCTTTTTAGTTATTTTCTTTCCATAAGTTTAGGATTTCTTAGTTATTTTCTTTCCATAAGTTTAGGATTTCCCTTTGCCTATATAAAGGCTTCATTGTTGATCTTAAAAGACAGACTTTGAATATATAATTTTACATTGAGTTTTTATACTCCGAAGTTCTCAATTTGTTGAGTTCTTTTTATCCATTAGTTAATCAATTCTCATACTTCTCCGTTCATTTGCATCATTTGGTATCACGATCCAGGTTGATTATCAATGGCTGAACGTAGATATGGCGGCAGATGTGGCGATGTTCGTGGTAGCAGTCGTGGTGGGAGATGTGGAGATCTCCCAAACGAAGAGGCTGCACGACAGCGTGATTTGCGCGACATTGAGAACGATGATCTGAGACAACAGGTTCGAGACCTCCAGCGCGACATCGAGAACGGTGATCTGCAACAACAGGTTCGAGACCTACAACGACGATTGGCGCGATTGGAGAAGCGTCGGGGAATATCCAACCCGATGAGATCAAACGCGTCGGAGCATCGTTCGGTGGACGATCCGTTATTCAACGACGGCCAGTCTAAGCCCGTATACGACAAGGATATATTGTCGATGCCGGTGTATGATGAGCCAGTATATGACGAAGATATATTTTTTTATACCGGTGTATGATAAGCTCGTATATGACGAGGATATATTGTCCATGCCGGTGTATGATAAGTCAGTATACGACGAGGATATATTTTTTGAGCTCCCTGGATTGATGAGTGAATCTTCTCCTCCTTCCGTAGTATTTGATGACGTTGCTGAAGGTGATGGCGTTGCCGACGATGATGATGAGGCTGAAGGGGCAAATCGCGTCCTGGGTTTCATGTTTTGGATTTTTGACGGCGCTGGTGATCGTCAATATCACGACTACGCGTGGGAGAGTGACCAGGTTAAGTTTTCACGTGATTGTGAATTTCCAGATGGAGGTTTTGTGAAAATTCCTTCTAATTTGGTTGTTCTGTATTTGCCAATTGGCCAATCTGTTGATTCTTTGGTTGATTACGTGGAGATGCGTGAGTTTAATGATGCATTTAGCACTGTTCGAGAAGCATTTTCTGTTTGGGATATTCATTTGTGCTGGGTTGCTGTTGAGATTGAAATTGATAAGAAGAAAATTGGGTGTGGGTATAACTTTGTGGCGATAAGGGATGTGATCAAGAAAATTGGATGGGGTTTTTGTTCTAGCAATTACATAATATTTTCCTCGGTTTTGTTGCCTCTTGGGCTGATCTATCCCAAGTTGGGATGTCGTTCGACTTCGCTGATTTTGGTGGTATTCGTAGACGAAAATATAGTGGAGAACTGAATCTTGAGATATTGGATGGGAAGCATTTTGAATCTAGGTGGTCTCAAGGTTTTGTAGCATGGGATTTGGTAGAACTCGTAAAGGATGCTTGCATGATTGCTTTAAATGGAGCCATTAGCTCGAGAGCTTACAGTAAGAGGATTACCAATGGGTATGAAGCATATGGAAAGCCATTTCCAGATGAAGAATTGGAGGGACTCAAATTGACCAAGTTCAATTTTCATTCAGCTAATCACACGGCTTTGCCTAATGTTGAAATGGAAGATTTTTCTAGAGCTTCATATACAAACTGGGATGATGATGGAGACAAAGTAGACTCGAGGACGAGTCTTTTTCAAGAAGGGGAGTATGATGCAGTTCTAGAATATATGACTTGGAGGCTAAGCAAGTTACTATTATTCTGGTTTTATTTATTTCCTAGTTAATAGAATTAGGAGATGGAAAAAATATTAGTTATTTTTGCTTATTATCTTTTTAGTTATTTTCTTTCCATAAGTTTAGGATTTCTTAGTTATTTTCTTTCCATAAGTTTAGGATTTCTCATTGCCTATATAAAGGCTTCATTGTTGATCTTAAAAGACAGACTTTGAATATATAATTTTACATTGAGTTTTTATACTCCGAAGTTCTCAATTTGTTGAGTTCTTTTTATCCATCAGTTAATCAATTTTCATACTTCTCCGTTCATTTGCATCATAAACAGTCTTAAATGTAAAGATCAAAGTGAGGGTGATTCTGAAACAGACACTGATCACACAGCCTCTGAAAATGCAGATGGGAATTCTACTGATAATTCTGATGTTCCAATAAATATTTAAGAGGATTTAAGCAACTACCAGCTAACAAGGGATAGAGCTAGAAGAGTTGGGAGGCCACCAAACAGGTTCTCTGATTCTAAAATGGTCTTCTATGCATTACTTGCTGCAGAAGAAATTGAACTTGAGGAGCCTCTCACATATAAAGAAGCCATGAGAAGCAAATATAAAGATAAGTGGATGCAGGCAATGAGAGAAGAGATGGACTCTGATCAGAAACAAAACTTGGGTTCTTGTTGAAAAAATGGAAGGCAAGAAGCTAATTACTTGCAAATGGATTTTGAAGAGGAAGATAGAAGCAGATGGCTCTATTAGATTTAAGGCCAGGCTGGTGGCTAGAGGATTTAATCAAGAATATGAGATTGATTACAATGAGGTGTTCTCATATGTGGTAAAACACAGTTCCATCAGTTGTAGCAAGAAACAACTGGGAGCTTGAGTAGATGGATGTGAAAACGAACTTCCTTAATGGTGAACTGGAGGAGACTACCTGGGGAAGAATTCAAAGTCTGCAAGTTGAATAAAAGTATCTATGGCCTCAAGCAAGCTAGCAGGCAGTGGCATAAGAAGTTTAACTCTCACATGTTAGCTTGTGGTTTTACTAGATCCAAGTATGATTCTTGTGTGTATTTCAAGAAGAAAGGTGGAGTACCAGTGGTCTATCTACTGTTATATGTAGATGACATGCTCATTGCAGGAGCTTGCAAGAAAGAGATGGAGCAAGTGAAAGAGGGTCTGAGGTCTGGTTTTGACATGAAGGACCTTGGATCAGCTAGAAAGATACTGGGAATGAACATAGTCAGAAATAGAAAGCAGAGGTGTATTTGGCTTGGTCAGTCCGATTACATACTGAAAATGCTGAAAAGATTTAAGATTGATAATCTGAAGGAGAGTGCAACACCTCTGGCACAACACTTCAAATTGTCAGCCAGCCAGAAGTCTCAAGATGAAAGAGAAAGGAAGGAGATGGAGGTAATCCCTTATGCTAACATATTGGCAGTGTAATACACGCAATGATCTGCACAAGGCCAGACATTGCACAACTTGTGAGCTTGACAAGTAGGTTCATGGCATATCCTGGAAGAGAACATTGGCTGGCACTTAAATGGCTTTTGAGGTACCTAAAAGGTGCTGCTAGATTGGGGATCATGTATGGAGGAAACAAGATTCATAATGGTGATGCCTTGATGGGTTTCTGTGACTCAGATTATGATGGAGATATTGATAACAGAAAGTCACAAACAGGGTATGTTTTCACCATGTTTGGTTCTGCAATAAGTTGGAAATCAAGTCAGTAGCATGTGGGTAGCCTTATCAATAACTGAGGATGAGTACTTGGCACTTGCAGCTACCACTAAAGAGAGCTTCTGGTTGAAGGGTCTTGCATCAGAGCTTGGAGTTAATCAGAAGTGTATTGTTGTTGGTTGTCATGTGACAGTAGCAGTGCTATTGCACTTGCTAGACATTAGGTATTTCATGAACACAGTAAGCACATCGACGTGCGCTTACACTTCATCAGAGAAAAAATTGAAGAAGGAGAAGTTGAAGTGTTCAAGATCAGCACAAAGGTTAATCCAATTGATATGCTTACAAAGGCTTTGCCCAGGGATAAGGTGGAGCTGTGGAGAAACTTAATCATGCTGCAGAAATGTGATGAGGCTGGATGGCTGAGCAAGGTGGAGATTTGAAGATGCATTTGCTCAAGTCAACCGAGCCCAACACTCGTTCAGAATTAAGAAGGAAGGATTTAATAGCCGGTTTAAATCTAGACCATTAGATAGTTAGTTGATGGATTAAATTGTAACCTTTAGATCAATTAGTTAGTTGATTGTTACCGTTGGAAAATGTAGATTAGTTGTTGGTTTTCCCCTTTTCATTTAAGCTTAGGGCTCAATGTAATTGTAATTCAGTTTTCTCCATCAATCTCAGCTCAATAAGATTTTACTCTCAAATCACAAACTTCTTTCTTCTGCAATTTTTGATTCCCCATTAGCTTACAATTTCGATTTTGTGTAATTTTGATCAAGCCTATAACGCCATCTTGTCAAATCTGTATAATTAATCATTAATTAAATACTAATAAGATCTGCAAAAGAAGAACCACATCTGCTGAAGTAAGGAATATGCTTCACTTGATCTGGATACTAAATGTCGTTGTTACACTTGGCATGATTATTAATTTATTCTCAAGGCAAGCACCCAGAAATTTCCCTCTGACTTTTACACTCATTATTTTTCGATTGTGTGATGATTCCCTTCCTTAGCTGCTGTAATATTCATTATAAGTAAGCCAATCAGCGGGAGACACGTCGAAAGATGTCATCTACGCCACGTGTGTCTTTCCTATTGAATGCTCTTATGAATGATGAGAACTACGCTAGAGTAGAAATTGTTTTGTAGGAAAGGCTACGCCACCCCCCTCACTAAATTGCTAAGCACACACTTATTTAGTGGGAAATATCATTCTTACCCTTCTCTATGTTTAATTGAAAAGCATTCAAGTTTTTTTTTTTAATAACATTAAAAAACACTTTATCTGTTCCGTAGTAGTACAGTTACTTTACCATTTTGATGGGTTTTATAGTAGTTTAGTCATTTTATTTTTAATAAAAATCAACATATTTATGCTCTCTTCATCTCTCTATTTTTTTTCATTATCTACTTTATTTTTTCGTTACTCAACTCACTTAACACAATTTATCTTAAATTATTTACTGACCCGACACCTTCACTATAACGAAACGGAGGCAGTAGAACCATGTTTCATTGGTTTGTCACAATAGCAATTAGGGTTTTATGTGTTAATTTGATGACCTACGCATATTAGGGTTTAGGTATACTATAATCAATATATGAAATGGTTGTATTCTATGTAATAATAAAAACTTTAATGGAAAATAACTGCTCCCTCCATCCCACAAAAGATGTCACACTTGTGGGATGACACGGGATTTGTTCATCCGTCCTACAAAAGATGTCATACTTGTGGGATGACACGGGATTTTAGGAGCATTTGTTTTGTGTGTTAAATGGAGAGAGAAAATATAATTTTTATATTAATGTGAGAGAGAATTTTTTTCAAAAATAGAAATGTGACATCTTTTGTTTGTAGGATAAACTAAAAATGAAAGTGTGATATTTTTTGTGGGACAGAATGGAGTATTTTGAACTGAACATCTTATAAACATAATCGAGATGCTCGTTTTATATTTTTCAAATTATTTTTGTTTTAGAATAAAAATCAAGAAGAGTGGAACGCAAAACCATTTAAAAATAATTTCATTTAGCGAAACTCTATTAAATTAGGCGACTTTTGTAGGTTGAAGAAGAAGGTGCGACGAAGCTAACATAGGGCAGCACATCTCTGCCTTTTCTCTCTCCTCCTCCCCACCCTCTCTCTCTGTCTCTCACACACACACACACACTGATTAAAATGCATCCCACCATTTATGCAGTTTCTAGAGACTCATAAACTTCAAACCCTGCGCTACTAAACCTATCACTCTTCCATTCTCCAATTCTCCACCATTGTATTCACTACTCTAGCTGCGATTTCGAACCAAGCCGGCAGCCGCCGAGCTGGTGAGTCTGTGTTAATGGATTTTAATTTTGTAAATTGCTCAGTGAAGGATCTCGATTCAGTGTAGAAAATTACGACTATTTGTTATTTAATCGGATTTATGTCGTGTTGTTCATGCCTTTGTTTTTCTTTTTTAGGTTGTATTGTATTTCGTCGGGTGATTTAATTTTGTAGCCTCATGGGGAAGGGAGGGCAAAATTACGGGAAGAGGGAGAATCTGGGTGATGATAAAGAGCCAAAAGGGGATTATTACGCGGCGTGGTCGAAAGATGTAAGAGAGTGTGAGGAGAAGTTTCAAGTGAGGAAGGAGCATGGATTATCGGGTGACGATGTCGAAAAAAGGAGGCAGATCTACGGTCTTAATGAGCTGGAGAAACACGACGGGCCTTCGATTATGAGGTTGATTCTGGATCAGTTCAATGACACGTTAGTTAGAATTTTATTGGTTGCAGCGGTGGTTTCTTTTGTGTTGGCGTGGTATGATGGCGACGAAGGCGGGGAGATGGAGATCACAGCCTTTGTGGAACCTCTGGTAATATTTTTAATATTGATAGTCAATGCCATCGTTGGGGTTTGGCAGGAGAACAATGCTGAAAAAGCACTCGACGCCTTGAAGGAAATACAGTCGGAGCATGCAACTGTTATTCGGGAAGGTAAAAAGGTTGCTAGTTTGCCGGCAAAGGAGCTTGTTCCTGGAGACATTGTTGAGTTGAGAGTCGGGGATAAAGTTCCTGCAGATATGAGGGTGTTGAGCTTGATCAGCTCGACCCTCCGGGTTGAACAGGGTTCATTGACTGGTGAGAGTGAGGCAGTGAGTAAGACTACCAAGGCTGTATCAGAGGACGTCGACATTCAGGGGAAGAAATGTATGGTGTTTGCTGGGACTACTGTGGTGAATGGGAACTGTATTTGTTTGGTGACTCAGATTGGGATGAATACAGAGATAGGGAAGGTACACTCTCAGATTCACGAGGCGTCTCAGAGTGAAGACGATACACCCTTGAAGAAGAAGTTGAATGAATTCGGAGAAGTTTTAACTGCCATCATTGGAGTGATCTGCACTTTGGTTTGGCTGATTAATGTGAAGTACTTCCTTTCCTGGGAGATTGTTGATGGGTGGCCAAGGAACTTTAAATTCTCCTTTGAGAAGTGCACTTATTACTTTGAGATTGCTGTGGCATTGGCAGTTGCTGCTATTCCTGAAGGTTTGCCTGCAGTAATTACAACTTGCTTGGCGCTTGGTACACGTAAGATGGCTGCTAAGAATGCGCTGGTTCGCAAGTTGCCTAGTGTTGAAACCCTTGGCTGCACCACAGTGATTTGCTCTGATAAGACTGGGACTCTGACTACCAATCAGATGGCAGTGTCTAAGCTTTATGCTATGAGTTCCAAGCCCCATGATGTTCGATCCTTTGATGTGCAAGGAACTAGTTATGATCCATTCGATGGGAAAATACAGAACTGGCCAGGGGGTCAATTAGATTCTAATCTTCAAATGATTGCAAAAATTGCTGCTATCTGCAATGATGCCGATGTGGAAAAAGCTGGCCAAGAAAAATCTGGACATTATGTAGCCAATGGAATGCCAACTGAAGCTGCTCTTAAGGTATTTATTTATCTGAATAGTTTTTCCGTGATGTCTGCACTAAATTGGCAATACTTTCTTCCAGCTTAGTAATTAGCATATAATAATGCTTCCAAATCTATTCTCTGGAACAGTTAGTACATGCTGCTCAAAGTATTTCCCCCAGTTTGGGCAGTTGAAAGTTAAATTTCCTTTTTGGAAACTTTTCTGCATCATATTTTTCATTTGGGAATGTTTCTGAATTTCCTTGGTAGCATTATTGGCTTTTTCTTCTTACTAACTGGAAAGTAACTTCAGGTTCATACCTTAATGAATAATATTGCTTGAGTTGATTATATTATCAGGTTCTGGTTGAGAAAATGGGCCTCCCTAACGAAATAGCTTCTGGACCATCTTCTGGATATGATGGCGTTTTAAGTGAGTATATTTTTTGTGCTAGAAAGAATCAATCTGCAGTTTGTTTATATATGACTCATCTGGAATTTGAAATTGAATAACTAGGGTGTTCCTACGCATGGAATAAACTCGAGCAGAGAATTGCTACCCTTGAGTTTGATCGAGATAGAAAATCCATGGGTGTTATTGTGAACTCTCGCAGTGGAAAAAGGACACTGCTTGTAAAGGTAGGCTTTTCTCCCTGTAGCTAATGCTCTATTTTTCAAGTTATCTGATCCTGCTTGATAGAGACTTAATTAAGATGTGTTGTTGATTCTTGTATGGCTTCGTATTTGCAGGGTGCAGTGGAGACACTATTGGATAGAAGCTCATTCGTGCAATTGCTTGATGGTTCTATTGTACAAATGGATAAAGAGTTTAAGGAAGTTATATTGAAAAGTCTGCATCAAATGTCAAGCAGTGCATTACGAGTTCTGGGTTTTGCATACAAAGACGATCTTCCAGAATTTGCTACATATAATGGTGATGAAGACCATCCAGCTCATCAGCTCTTACTGAACCCTGCCAATTATTCCTCAATTGAGAGCAGATTAGTCTTTGTTGGTTTGGCTGGTTTAAGAGTGAGTTTTTTCCTTATCATGATTCAACTTTTCTCTCTTTAGCTCTACCTTGACATGTCATTATAATCTTTGTGATTCAACAGTGTGACATTCTTTATGTTTTTTAAGGATCCTCCACGAAAAGAAGTCCCTGAAGCAATTGACGATTGTAGAACAGCTGGAATCAGGGTTATGGTAATTACAGGAGATAACAAAGAAACAGCAGAGGCTATTTGTCGTGATATAGGTGTTTTTGGTCGCCATGAAAATATCACTTCAAGGAGCTTAACAGGAAAAGAGTTCATGGAACTCTCAAGCCGTGACAAACAATCACATTTAAGTCAAAGTGGAGGGCTTCTTTTCTCAAGGGCTGAACCAAGGCATAAACAAGATATAGTGAGGTTGCTCAAGGATTCTGGTGAAGTTGTAGCAATGACTGGGGATGGAGTTAATGATGCACCTGCGCTGAAATTGGCAGATATTGGAATTGCAATGGGAATTGCTGGGACAGAGGTGATCACTTTCTATAAAAGTCCCAAATAATGCATGCTATTTGATATGATCAGAGTCAACAGACTCTTACAAAATTCGGTAACTTGAATGAGCTGTTAATACTACTATATTGAAATATCTCTTGAAACTGTTACATAATTTTATGGATCCAGATAAGTTCATGCTCTTTCTGTGCAAGAAACAAGTTATTCAATCCTTTCTAATCACTTATTCTGCTCCTTCCCTGCAGGTTGCAAAGGAAGCGTCTGACATGGTTTTAGCTGACGATAATTTCAGCACAATAGTTGCTGCAGTTGGTGAAGGCAGATCCATTTACAATAACATGAAGGCCTTCATTAGGTAACAATTATTCAATTGTTCAATTTATTTGCTTCAATTACTTTAGAAATTATTGACCCTCTTAGGCTTCCTCTCTTGATAGGATCCCATTTTAATATCAACTATTTGTTCTGAATGTTTCGGTCTCTTGCTAGTCAGATTGTGGATAATTAGAGGCTTTTTATAAAGATGAGGCCGAAGGTTCAAATATAGAAGTCTGGTTTTTAATTTATATTGGATTAAACTACGATTTGTAATTCTTTTTAGTGGTAAATGATCTCCTTACATGTTTCCTTTGCTAACCATTTTTTATAGCTCAGGGAATGGAATTTGGTATGATTGATTGTTGAATATGCCTAGAGAGTATGGGCTGTTAATTATTGCATTACAGTAATTAATACTCCCTCTGTCCCTAAAAAACAGATGAAACAGCACGGGTTTTAATTCACAATTGGTAAAGTAAGAGAGAGATGGAAAGAAAAAGTGATTGGAGTATTGTTAGTGGAAAATGGGACCCACCGCATTAGAGAGAAAAAAGTTTCCTTGAATAGAATTGGTCTATTTTTAATGGACATCCCAAAATGGCACATGTGGTCCATTTTTAAGGGATGGATGGAGTATGTATTGTCCAACTGGGAACATTTTAAGGTACTTCCATTGAAGTGAGATTTCATTACTGGTCTAAGTGCTGCTTATTCGGGAACTTGATTTGTACTTTCCCATATGTGGATGATCTGAAATCTCAGAGATGTTGTGCAAGTGCAACATAAAATTTCATTTCTAAGAATGTATGATTTCCATGAGCTACAACATTAGCTTTTATTTATCTTTGTTTTGTTTGTATAGTTACTTTAATTGCAACGGCACTGATGAAACAAAAGCACACTGGTTGCATCTGGTTGTTTAAGCTTATTCCAAGCTATATGATTTGTTGTATTATTCTCTTGAGTTAGTTTTGAAAGACATCTGTGTTCAAATAAGTTTCTCGATTCATCTTTCTGATAGTAAGTGTAGTAACTGCAATCAGCTGTTCTGTTTTTCACTTTGTAATGATGACATGCTCCTTGTCATCCTTACTACAGAGTATCACTTATATTTGTTTCATTCACCACAGATATATGATCTCCTCAAATATTGGTGAGGTGGCTTCGATATTTCTAACTGCTGCCATAGGCATTCCGGAGGGCCTGATACCAGTGCAGCTTCTGTGGGTTAACTTGGTAACTGATGGACCACCAGCTACTGCTTTGGGATTTAATCCACCCGACAAGGATATAATGAAGAAACCTCCTAGAAGAAGTGATGATTCATTGATCAGTCCATGGATTTTGTTTCGCTACTTGGTATGTACCTTCATTGCCTTGAACTTTGTCTTTCTCTCATGCAAGATGCACATTTATATAGCTACTCCCTCATGTTGAAACAGGTAATTGGATCTTATGTTGGTTTAGCAACGGTGGGAGTATTCATAATCTGGTATACCCAATCATCTTTCCTTGGCATTGATCTCAGTGGAGATGGGCACAGTCTCGTAACATACTCTCAGCTTGCTAACTGGGGACAGTGCCAAACCTGGCAGAACTTTACGGCCTCACCTTTCACAGCTGGGGATCAAGTGTTCAAATTTGAGAATCCATGCGACTACTTCCACACCGGGAAAGTAAAGGCTATGACTCTCTCCCTGTCAGTGCTGGTTGCTATTGAGATGTTCAACTCGCTGAATGCTCTATCTGAGGATGGAAGTCTCATCACAATGCCTCCATGGGTCAACCCTTGGCTTCTCATAGCTATGTCAATATCGTTTGGGTTGCACTTCCTAATCCTCTATGTGCCTTTCCTTGCTCAAATATTTGGCATTGTGCCTCTAAGCGTGAATGAGTGGCTCTTGGTGTTGGCTGTGGCTCTACCAGTTATATTAATAGACGAGGTTCTGAAGTGTGTCGGCAGATGTACAAGTGGGGTCAGGAGATCAGACGCAAGAAGATCTTCCAAGCATAAAGCGGAATGAGGATGCAGACGAATATTTTAATGCTGAAACTTAGAGCTGAAAGGGTGATAAACACCACCGTTTCTTCCGCCCGCCCTTGATATAGAAATAATGCCCTACCTGTTTTCGCTGAAGATTGATTAGAGATTGGTTAGACATTTGAGATATAGGGTTTTAACTAGATCTTAACCCAGTGACTTGCCTTGTAATTCTGGGCAAACTCGTTACAGACATTTGGGTGAAACACTTTTAATTTAATCTTTTTACTTTTCATGTTGAAATTTTTGGCATCTTAAATGAAGGAGATAATTTCTTAGTACGTGTGTATATGTACCTATACATGAGCAACCACACGAGACAAACTCAAGTTAAAAGTGAAATGTGAAGCTACGCATATCATCCTCACTCGATCTCTCAAACTGGCCAAACATTATTGACATAGGTGATCTGGAATGGATAGCCTGAAATTTGCTACCTTAGCTCACATACTTTAGGTAGCCAGTATAATGATATTGTAAACCTCAAGATGCTCCATTATAAGCTCGGGAAATTCGAGTCTTATTCGTAGACCGGTACAGAATTTGGGGTCTCCGATGATAGGAACAGCGACCGGAATTGCACCAACACGAAATGAGTTACGCAAAGGGGAAGGGAGAAGAGGAAGGGGAATTTTGCATTAATTCATAAGCATGTGTTTACAATTGAGATCAACAGCTTATATAGCTATAAGTAAAGAATAACAAACTCAAATGTGGATCTAACTAACTATGCCATGTGTTGATTAAATTCACGCTCCCCTCGTGTGCATGCATCCATTCACACGTTTATTTCATTCCACCTTGTGTGCGTTTTTTTCTTCTACTTCCTTCTATTATTTCATGCATCAAATCTCTTAGATGCCATGAAGAAATTCCCAAGTAGCGTCTTCAGGAAAGGAATTAGACCCATGAACGAGCACCTGAGTCGCCGGTTGATTTCCGCGTTTAACCAAGCGGCAGTCGAGGATCTAGACTGGTTCAATGAATGTAGAGTTGCCCACAGTAGGCAGTGTGCCCTGTAGCTGAGACAAAGGACCCATTTTCTTCTTCAATTGAGAGACATGAAAAACTAGATGTATCTTCGAATCAGCCGGCAGTGACAGCATATACGCAACCTCCCCGAATTTATCTATCACCTTGAAGGGCCCGAAGTATTGCAGGCTAAGCTTATGAAACTGACGATCACAGAGGGTGTTTTACCTATAAGGCTGCAGCTTCAAATAAACCCAGCCACCCAACGCAAACTGACGATCAAAGCGATGCTGCTATTTCATGCGGTGCTTTGCGCGGTCGAGATGAAAATTGAGAACCTCGAGCATAGCATCCCTAGTGACCAAGCTCTTGTCGACATCGTGTAAAGGAGACGGATACCCATACAAAGCCTCAAAGGGGGTAGTGTCAATGGTTGAATGGAAGGAGGTGTTGCACTATGCTAATGGGGGGTGTCGCAGTTACAAATTTGCACAAAGTACTATGAACAGTGCAGGCTTCGATTGTAACGAGGAAGATGCCCCTTACTTGGCCAGCACGGGATTTTATATAATTTTATTTTAGATGTTAGATGGAGATAATAAAATAAGATTGATAGAATAAAGTAGAGATGAAAGAGATTTTTATTTTTTTAGTAATGAATCATCTTGGATGGAAAAAATTAAAAATGAAAGTGGGTCATCTTCGGTGGAGATGTAGGGAGTTGTTTGATTGCATTTCTCATTTTTGTGACAATTATACGAATATCAATACCTTGATTACCACTATTTTATCATGTCAAATTACAGAGCAAGTATGTGATTTACTCAGATTAAAATTGAGTCGTACTTTTTGTGCTAATAATCATACTTTATTGTATAAAAGGTAAATGCTCTTCGGTGAAAAACTCACACTATTAAGTTTCAAATACTAGAAAGAAACAAAAAAGGGAAACCAGCATTTTGCCTGTAAGTATGTAAGGAAACTGAACCTACGCCAGTCAGGATTTTGTAACTATATTCTTCAACGCCGGCATCAAACCCTCGAGGAGCTCCCTCTGGCTCGATATTCTGTCCAATGTACAGTCTTCTTCCTGAAGAATGAAGATATACCACTCAATATACGACTCACTCAGACTAAATCATTGTCAACGTCTAATGTTGACAATGTATCCAGGTATACCAAAAATGAGAAAAAAAATTACATAAGGGCTGAACTCACGTTTCCAGTTGCCGAGGACATTAGAGATAGAAGGGTAACAGCTGCTCTTTGATAATCTTGTAAGGTCTTGAAAGCTGAATCGTCCAGTTTATCCTATAAAGTATAAACAATGAAGCAATTTAGTAAGGCATCAGACCTCCATTTTACAAATTATGCCACGTAAAGTATTTCTGAAAAAATTAGGTTAATAGTTATATTGCTCCTTCGCTGCAGTTACATGATGGCAGAACATATGAGGATACATAAAATATTTGTGTGATGGATGGTTTGTGTTGATGTTTCTTTCTCTCTAAATAATCATGAGAAAAGTTCCAGATATAAATGCTGCTTCTATCAGACACGTCAATTCCTCCATTTTGCTGATCTCACCTTTAATCGAGCCACGGCAACTGAAATTGCCCTGCCAGGAGCTTGAAGAGCTTTTCCATGTATCTGCATCCCATTTTTAACAATAAAAATTCAGGATGCAGAAAATAGTGATGTAAAATCTAGTCCACTGATGCACCTGTACTTGAGTGAAAAATAAAAGGTGACCTGAACATAGAGTAACGAAACAACTTTTGCCAGAAGGGAGACAGGATCGGATTCGGCAGCAACTTGAGACGTTAAATCCTGATAATCTTAAAAATTGGGGTCATTTATAAATAGAATAGAAGAGAAATATACATTGCAGTCCAACTATTCAAAAGAATGCAATAATGGTGCTCATTCACGCACACACAGACACGCCTTTAACATATTAGAAAAAATAGTTGCATGTGGAGCTCTCATAAAAGTCAGACATGTGGTGGGAATACCTTCTTGTAGGAATGCAGAAGAGTCCTCTCCAACTTCTTATCAAGTTTCTTGAATATTAAACCACTGCAGAATATGGGAAGAAAATTAGTACTTTTTTTTATCATGCTACAGAACTTGTAATCCAACACTTCATAAGCATCTTCTTTACCTTTCCTCTATTAATTCTCTTGCTGTACTTATGAATGACTCCACTAGCTGTCATCATATAAATTATACACACATCAGTAGAAGAACTAAAGTACTACACAGGCAAGCAATCAGAGATGGATATAACTATATAAATAGAAAGAGGGTTTCATTAACCTTTCCCTCTAAAGTTTCAACCAGCTCAATGGCTTTTACTGATAAAGACCTGGGCAAACCATTTGCCTACGAAAAAAATCATAAGATATTAGAAGCCAGGAGATTAGATAGTTGTATAGCATAGTCTGCTCTAAGATATTTACCAGGGAAATTCTATCTGCAGAGCTCATTGCTACAGGTTCAGGAATTTGAGATCCCTCAAGTTGAAGTCCGTTCTTCAATTTGCAGTGCTTGTCCTGCATACCCAACTTGAGATTAAAGCCTGAACAAAAACTGTTTCATGCTCCAAAGATTAAAGAAAGTGAATAGTCTGCATTACCAAATGAACTAAGAGAGTGTCCACAATTGGGGTTGCTGCAGTCCGTAACAAGTGCTTATGTAAGAGAACCTATCATGGCAAAGGGAAAATGCTTGGTTATGTGTCCTGGTAATATCAGATTACCATTAAAACTAGAAGAGATCTTACAGCATTTTGTGGGTCATCTTCGAACAAATCTAGCGCTTTTTCATATAATTGAATATTTAAGAATGCCTGTGGAAAAGGATGTAACGTATTAAAAATCATTCTGAGAACAATATGGGAATAGCTCCAATCATCAGATTATATATTTTCGGCTATAGAAAATCATACATGAACTAAGAATAGCATATCATGCAAACTTCAGGAACAGTTCAATTTTGACCAGACAAAACAAGATATTTATTTAGGCAGCAAAAAGTAAGACCTGGAAGAATGAATTCTGCATGCTATCATGGAAATAACAAATTAGTATCCTACATCCAGACACTTCAGGATTTACAAGGATTATACATGTCATGGATCCAAAAAAACAAAAAGTATAGCTGTCACTACCTCATCAAGCTTACGCTGTAAATCATCAAGCAACTGTTTCATTTGCTGAGCATTCTCTGTAAAAGCAGCCTTTCTTCTTTCCATCCATGAATTTAGGAGCATAGGTCTCAAATGTTGGGCCAGAGGTGCAAGAACGGTTTCAGGATCATCCAAACCTACTAAAAATGTCAGATCTACCGAAAAATGAAATAAAGATTTCAAATAGGAAGAGACCATGATGAGATCACCTTGCTCCTCCAAATCTGGGATCATTGACATTATCTTTTGAATCAATGATTTTTCTGACAGAAAGCTAGGTTGGTCCAACCTCTCAGTATCTTTTTTGGCACCTGACTTTGGATCTGAAACTTGTGCACCTGGGTTAACCTTTCCCTTTCTCTGCTTTTTTTTAGTTGATTCTTGTAGCTCCATACCACTTTCAGCACTCCCACCTTTCACATTCGCAGCTGATTTTCCTTTTTTCTTCTTTGATCCTTTTTCTGGAGCTGATTTACCTATGCCACTTTGATTACCATATTCATCTTGGTCAGCCAGGTTGCTGCTGTCGTCATGTGAAGTGTCAGATGACACAACAGCACTATGTCCAGAAAGACTAATATTCTCCATCTCCTTCTGAATACTATCAAACAGATGCTGCAATACATTGGAATCAAGACAGGAAGTAAAGAGGTGTCCTGGAGTGACAATAATGATGCTACAGTTTATCTTCCCTAATTCCTTAGGCTGCATCAGCCATTTTATTCAACTTAATATGTGAATGGAAGTACTGAAAAACTTTATACTAACTATTTTAAAGTGTACATGAAGGGAAAGTGTACGGACATTTCAAGAAACGATACAAATATTTGTCCAATTCCATTATATGTTTCTGATTTTTAACAATACTATTTTGAGGTGAATGCAAAGAACAAAGATCCAGAGGTAAAGGTCATCTTCTTCTTTTCAGTTCCAATTCAAATCCTATCAGTAACCTAGTCTGATGCTAAGATTCACAAACAGGATAGATCATGATAATATTCCATCAAGAAACAACTTGAATCGGTCTGGTTTTCTATGTAATGCATGTGATACATACTGTTCCATAAAAAAATAATAAGAGGGAAAGCAAATAAGTTCATTCAATTTTGTATCAAAAGGTTATGAGGGACACTAGTATAATTGTAATCTAGGTCATCTGGTCTAGAGATGCCAATTCTCAGAAGACTTGAAGATAATGTAATCTTCAGGAAACATAAGTACTCGAGATAAGGTAACTGTTCCCAAAAGCATTGTGTTGGTTGCAACAATACTCTAAGGGCACCCCAACAGAATGCTTACAGGAAAAAGCCATCTCCAGGAAAATATAAGTATCTAAGTAACACTTCCCCCCCCCCCCAGTTTACCCACTTGGAAGAGAAAATAATAGAAGAAAATAATCGGAGAGAAAAGACCAGAGATACACAAATAATGCCCAAGAACCTAACCTAATTTTTCTGGACACATCAGGGCTTAACCTGGTATCCTCCTGTCTGAAACTAATCGATCTTCTCAAACAACTAAGCAGCTACATGACCCATGCTTATGAAAATATTAACCGATTCATGGAGACATACACTGAGTTAAGAATCTGACAACATAAACAGAAGTCAGGTTACAAGCATGAAATTATTGCACATACTCTCTGGAGCATCCTTTACTTACAAAATTACATAGAACGTACCAGTACAAAGTGCAAATAGTATCAATTATAGGAAAAGCTATTGTGATCAATGATAAGAACCCTGAGGATTCTTTGAGAACTTGGATTTGCACTATTGATCAGATATATTCCAATGAATTTTAAATGCTTACCTTCACAAAAGTATCACTCAATATATATGATTCCCCCAGAACATGAGCTTTGCCAGACTGATAGAGAAGACAAGTTCACCAGATAAGTAGATTCAAATTACATAAAGAGTAGCAGATAATAGTGCATGTGTAGCAATAAATCACCTTCAGAGCTCTTTGAACAGTTGGACAAAATGAAAGAACTTTAGATGCATCTTGGGGAGTAAAGGATGTGGGTAAAATTGTGAGTGAAACTATCCTGCAAGGTGTTGGGAAGAGGGTGCATAAAAAACATTAGAATGGTTCATCCCTTCCACACTCACATGTATTCATTAAGAATTTGCAACTTTTTTTAGAGAGTCAACATTTCCAGCCCTACAAGTTCCTCCTAGATCATGCACCCTCATTGATGAAAACAGGAGAATGACAATGCACACACAATGGAATAAAGGAAAAGTTTTTAGTCACTCAAGTCTTTGGACCTTATAGTGAATTAAGATCAAATTTTAGTTCATTAAACAGCTGAAAGAATAGACCATTAATTCAGTGATTCCATAGTCATCGCATCTCGTTACTCTTTTCATCGCACCAATTCAACTAGAGATTGGTTCTTTAGTGACCAAAGTAGCATGTTTATATGGTCATTTCTAACACCTGCAATATAGCTGTTTATTGTGAACTGTGAAGTCAGTGAGCTTATTAAATTAGCTCAAGGTTGGTTCAGTGTCATAAAGAACTCGACCATGCCAGTAGTTGTCAGTCAAGAAATAAAACCTAGCAGTAATATATTACTATTAGTTAAGGTCAGTCTCTAGAGAGGGTGCCAGTCAATATTGACAAGCTTTTTGGATGCCTAAGCTCGCTCCAAATAAGAATCTTCCTGTTCAAACGAGGTTCTAATAGTGAGTCAGTGACCAAAGCAATGGCTACATAATTTGACTAAGAAGCAAATGCATATATGTTTTTCATAGTGTGATAAATCTGGACCCACTAAAATCAGCAGTAGTAACTGAATGGGTATATAAAAATAGAACTCACCAGCTGCCACATCCAACAGCATCATCCACAGAATTGTCCAACATTTCGATCAGCGAACCATGAACAAAGACAGTATCAAGGGCCTTGCCTTCAGGATATCTGGACTATATTGATTATTAACAAAAAGGAATTATAAAAATTTAACCTAGTTACGTACTTGGAATATATTCTATTGTGTTTGAGTCATGAAAAACAGAGAAGAGAAGGAAGGAAAACAAATAGATTAAAATACCTGCAAAAACTGAATAGGCTGTGGTATTCCAAGTTTGTGAAGAGTTTCATAGCTTATAAAAGAGTTCTGCAGCACAAAGAACAATGATGCACAACATCCAATTAATTGTTCAACTTTCATAGTACTTTTTCTTGATAAAAGCACTGAATTTGAATAATAGCATTTATGCTGAGAGAAATAGAGAGAGAACGAAAGGAGAAGTTCTCAACCTGTGAAAAGAAAGAGTCCACACATTCTTTTTGAGCCATCGCGAATACCTAGCAAATGGAAGACATTTAAAGCAAGATATACAAGAATGTAAGTGCTTAATCAGTGCATATAAGCAAATTGGTCCATAATTGAAAAATATTGTATCAACAATGTACAGGAGAATTCAGTCAGTACATTTAACTGCAGACAGTAATACACTCATTAGAATTTTCATCAAACAGAATTGAAATAATACCAAGTAATCAACAAAGAAAATCATGATCAACATTTATAGCCAAAGTTAAAGAATATGATTATATTCTCACGTACAGAAGGTGTCCAGTGTACTCCAGCGCGTAGTGAGCCAAGAATCTCTCCTCCTTTAACCAAATTATTAAATAATGACTGGAAAAAACTACTCTCAACTGCCACTCCACTAAACCCATCCATATCTTGCAACAGAACCTGCAATGAGCTCCACCACGCCGACATATTCATAGGAACAGCAATCCCTCTTGCTGCTCCGCGCACCATTGCATTCACACGCGCAACATATGCTGGTGTATACAGTTGTCCACCCTCAAGCCGACCCTTGATCTATTAAAGCATATTCCAAATGAAGAAGTCAGAAATATTCGTAACAAGTAAATTTTATAAACCAAAAGCTTACACGAGCAAAATTACCAATGTTCCAATACGAGGTTCTAGAACAGAGATGATCAATTCGGAGCCAACTTGCAGCTGTGCCGCAATCTCGGCCAACGAAATTTGGCTGCACTCCTGGAGTCTTTCATTGATTTCCTCGGAAACTGTGTCCCAATAAGAACTCGAAACTATCTCTCCATTAATTAACACAAGTGAAGAGTCATTGGACACAAGCTGCTGCGATTGTTTTTCGACATGGTACAAATCTACCCCAATTGTATCCGCTAAATCAATCAAGGATACTCGACCTCTCTTATTTATTTCAGAAATGATTTCACTCCTCAATTGCTCCTATCGAAGC
The DNA here is from genome assembly GCF_023119035.1 of Salvia hispanica. Lineage (NCBI taxonomy): Eukaryota > Viridiplantae > Streptophyta > Magnoliopsida > Lamiales > Lamiaceae > Salvia > Salvia hispanica. The sequence continues at coordinate 41,512,471 of NC_062968.1, forward strand.
CAGACATGCAGATCAAATTGATAAAATTGAATAAAGGAGTAAACATCTTTTAAAAAGAAATGATACATTCAATTAATCACCTGAGTGATGTATTCTTTGCCGGAGGAGGTGTGGAGAAGTTCGAAGTCGATGATTTCAAGTTGCTGGAGTTTCTGGACCAATTCGACGACATTTCGTTCGGACAAACGGATGCTGGATTTCGCCTGCTGTGCAAACTCGAATTGTCTCTGCAATTCAAGCAGTTCCTCATCCATGGCGGCGGCGGAGGTGTGTGAGTGTTGACTGCCGGTGGTGGTGATCGTTCTTCTGTTTTGTTGTAGGGCCTTTTTCTGGCAAATGGATTTTTTTAATTAAATCTAAAATCGTACAAAAAAATTATTTAATTTATAAATTGTAAATAAACTGACTAATTAATATGGGGATATTCTGTTGGCAAAATTAAATCTTATAATTAAATATATATCATGTTTGATTCATAAGATTAAACCTTACAACTTAATTTTAGATGGAAAGTTTCATGATAATTAGTCATAGTGTCCTCCCTCCAACTAAAATATTCTCTCCGTCCCATGTTTGGAGTCACTTATTGTTAGGGCTCGGGTTTTAAGAAAGAGTTGAAGTATGTAATAAATGAAGTGAGATGGTGGAGTGTGTAATAAATTAAGTGAGATGGTAGAGTTGGTTGAAGGTGGGTCCCTTTTGACTTTTGATTTTTGTTTTGATGTAATTTTTATGAAGAAGGGGGTAAAATTGTATGACCAAATATGAAAAATTCTAAAAATGACTCTTAAACTGGGACGGACTTTTATGGCAAAAAGTGACTCTTAATCTGGGACGGAGGGAGTAATCCACAACTTAATCCTAGATGGATAGTCTCATGATATTAGTCATGACAACCGAACGTCACCTATGTGTACGACAATAGTTTTAATGTGACATTGGTAAAGTGGGAGAATGAGAAAGGTGAGAAAAAAAGATGAGAGAAACTTTCTATTTTTAGAAATGAGACTATTTTTCGCGGACCTCCCAAAAAAAATGAGATTATTTTGCATAGATGGATGGGGTTTGGTTATTGAATCATTTCTGAACAACAATTGAATTTTTAGTCTTGATTCTTGTCTATTCGTGAAATATTCAATGATATCACCATGTCATGGATGCACAATTTCTCCGGGTTCAAGCTCCAAGATGAAGCAGTGTCTTGTGAATTGTGATCGTAGTGAATTTCACAAAGACGGTATTCCAAATACTGGATTTGACGAAGAACAAATGAAAAAAATGACATCATTTTTTATTTGCACCCTATCTGATCTGCGTAGATTTTACTATGCCATTAGTGATCCTAGAAAATGAGGCGTAAAATAAGAAAAAAAAATTGCAAAGTGCAAAACCAGCAGTCGTTTGGACCATCCCGAAGAACAGAAGGAAGTAGGCGAACCGTTGACTTCCCTGGCTGTCAACCCAACGGTCGACCAAGATTGCATCGAGGGTCTAGAGAAGAGCCAACTAACACTGGAAAATACATACTGCACATAACAGAACATGCGCGAGAGAAAGAAGAGAGCGTCGAGGAGCAACGAATTATTCCAATTTCTGCCGATTTCTAACGATTTTCTTTATATTCGGTAACATTTCTTCAATCTTTTGGTATTCCTCCTTTATTCGTTATTTATTGCATATTTTGTGTAGGTTTTTTCCAATTTTGTAAATTATGATTTTGATGAAATTGTTCAATTTAGTCCGATTATTTATTGTTTTGTTAATTGTAATGTGTTTTTATTGGTGATATGCAAGCAATATTGATACAATATGTTTGTGATATTCAGCCAATTATTAAAGTTGTGATAATTATTAGTTTATCATATTCATCCTAGTTATTGAAGTTGTGATGGAAGTTGAAAATTCTAATTGCTAGCAAATTATTTCGATAAATTTAATGAGTGTGCTACACACTAAGTCAAAAAGGAACAAAAACCACTTGTGAATCGCTAACCCCTAATTAAAGATTGATATAAATCTGATTGAAAGTCATTGTAAATCGCTAACCTCTAATTGGAGATTGATTAAACGTAATCCCTGTGTTTTACATAAAGCGAAGCTTTTTTTTTTATCACGAGATTTTATGTAATATAGTTCTGTGAATTAAGTAGAAAGATAATTAGTCCGAAAAAGAATAAAATAAAAGAGTCACCTTATTTAACCGATCCTTTTCAACCCTTGGAATGGACCCACTGTCTCACGTTAAATGATTTGGGGTCAAACTATTTTGGTTAGGAATTCAATATTTACAAATACCATGTAAAAAATACAATTAGGAATATTTATCTTTTTAATGCATCAATTATAAAGATTGACAACATATAGTGTTGTTTTTTCATTTTATTCCGCACAGAAAATGTAAATTCAGAATGATGATCAAATCAAATTGCATACATTTTATCGAATTCGGCATCGGCAAGCTCTCCATCGGAGGGCAGCACGGAGAGAGTTCCCGATCTGGACCTACTTGCTAGAGCCATTTTTCTGACCATCCTTTTGTTCTTGCTCTCAATCCTATGCATCACCACCCAGTAACACATTGTCCCCAACGTCGTGGCCATGATCGTCGTCCCGACTATTGTCACCAACACCGCCAGCCATCTCTCCCTGTCCCCGACCACCACGAACGACAGCGCCAAGTACGCCACCGACACCATCACGCACGCCACCCACATGAGCTTGTTTATGATCGCCATCATCTGCTTCTTTGCCTTGCTCTCTATCACCACCACCGATGTCTGCACCACCACCACTGCCAATGATATGAACAGCGCGATTGAGTCGACCACGAAGAACACCAGGAATGCCACCCTGGGCGCGATGTTGGCCTCCCCGAGAGAAAGCCCTGGCGGGATGTCGTTCGGGTCGTCCACGTACTGCCCTGGCACCGTGAAGATGGCCGCGAATGCCACCGTGGCGATCAGCACCGCCACCACCGTTGTTGAGTTGATTGCGTTGTTCAGCCCCTCTACGTGCATCTTGTTCAGGCGTTTCGCGATTCCCTGCACTCGCTTCCGCGTCTGCCTTGTGTGCTCTAGCTGGTTGTGCACCTCGTGCTTTATGTCGCTCACTGTCTTCTTCAGCTCTGACGCCTGTGGGTTTATGGCCCGCGCACTTAGCACCCCGTGTCCCTGCAGCAGTGACGTGATCTCCTTCTTCTCTGCTGCGTCCAGTGCTGTCTCGTTGGACCGGTTCACCACTTTCGTGTCCGTCTCCTTATGGCTCAGCAAAAACTTGACGATCTGGTGTAGTGAAATAAAAACATCATTGTCTCTACTCTATTCTTTCTTCATTTAACTCACGAAAATTGCAGGTACATATATAATAATCCATCCGTATCAATTCTAAGTGGCACGTTTTCCTCTTTGAAACAGAAACATCCCATGTCTAATTCAATCTCTATTGTACTTTATTATTTAAAAAACACTGTATAAAATCATATGTCGAATAAACAATGTTCCACTTAGAATGGGATGACTGACAGGACAATACCTGGTCCCTGCCCTTGCGGGCAGCGATGTGCAGGGGCGTGTTGCCCTTACTATCAACCATGTTAATGGTGGAGGCGTCGGCCCTGGTGAGCAACGCCACAACATCTAGGTTTTGGCCCTTGGCAGCCATGTGGAGCGCGGTCTGGCCCTTCTTATCCGTGCGTGTGGTGATCCTGGGCTCCTTACTAAGAAGGGCCTCGACTACTTGAACGTGCCCGTTTCTAGCCGCAGAGTGCAATGCCGTTTTCCCATTACTCTTAGCTATAGTAGCGAGGCTGCACTCCGATTCCAAGAAATAATTGACCACCTCAATCCGGCCCTGCGTGGCCGCGGTGTGCAGCGCTGTGGTGTTGGCTATGTCGACCGTCATAGACAGCTCCGGATACGCCTCCATGAGCACCTTCACGACCTCTAAATCGCCCTGTTTGGCGGCAATATGGAGGGCGTCGAAACCGTTCTTGGCCTTGATTCCGGCCGCGGCGAGATCGTAGAACTGAATCAACTCCCTGACGAGCTCGTGGTAGCCGTACTCAGCGGCCACGTACAAGGCCGTCTCGCCCGCCCAATTCTCCTTGGATAAAACCTCAATCAGATCTTCCTCGGCAATGTCCTCGATCATATCTTGTATTGCCATCACATTCCCCGCTCGCGCGGCCGAGTGAAGCGCCGAGTCGTCGCGCTTCCCCGTCAGCTGCTTCGTCATCTTCTTCCTCGGAGTCTGCCCCACCGGTGATGATATGTACGGAGTCTGCCCTGCCGATGAACTCTCCATTTTCACTATTCAAACCACCGATAATCAACATTTCCACATCAAATTCAATCATTTTCATCAAAATATATTTTGACATAGATCTGGAGATACATGATTGGATATGATTTGTACCTAGGCTGGGCTAATGTACAAATCAATTTCTTGTTGGATTCAAAATGAAAACAAATCAGATGTTTTCACAATATCTATGAGATTGTGCAGGTGTAAATCTGGACTGAATCCAATACAGAGCTCTCAAATAAAATTGAAGAAAGAAAAACAGAGATTAACGATAAAAGGTGGCTGAAAAGTGACGTGATGTGGGAATTTAATTTAAAATCTCTTTTCTGAACAAATTGTTTATGTAAAGAAAGATCTGAAAATAACATACACAATACAGAGTCCTAGTTTCGTGCCTGATAAATTTGAAAGCGTTAATAAATGTTTATTAGATGAAAATTATTAATGAATACTCACTCCGTCCGCAAATAAGAATTCCGTTTTTCTATTTTGGTGCGTCTGCGAATAGGAGTCCCGGATTCACTATTACTATAAATGGTAAAGAGGTCTCACTTTCTACTGACTCATTACACTCACATATCATTTAAAATTAGAGTAAAGACCCATTTTGGTCCTTAACATATTGTGAATTTACGATTTTGATCCAAAACATATCTTTTGAGTTATTTGGTCCTCACAAATATAAACGGATCACATTTGGTTCAAATTTGACGGAACTGTTAAGATTTAACAGTCAATGGATTTTAATTACATTTTGACCGGATTAAGTTAATAAATATGTTTTATTAAAGTCTAATATCTAATTAACCCAAATCTAAAATTCTATCAAATGAACTGACGCGCGACCATCGGAGTAAAACTCAACAACCTCCGGAACTCTCCTGACCTTCGCCAACGCCGCCTTCGATTTACCCTCCTTCGGAGGTGGTGGTGGAAGAGGAGGAGGAGGTGCAACCACCTTAGATTTTGCCGGAGGCGGTGGCGGAGGAGGAGGCATCGCGGTACCCCCTTCGGAGGTGGTGGTCGAGGAGGAGATGCAGCCACCTTGGATTTCGCCGGAGGCGGTGGCGGAATGTTGGAAATCTCCGCCAATGCGCGGTCAGCTGAATCAGAAAGAGAGGCGGAACCCACGGCGCACGGGATCGAATCGCGATCAACGCTTCAGAAGTTCTGGGAATCTCCTCGAAATCGAAGCGGGAACTCCAAGGCCGCTTGGCGTTCTCCGCCGCGCCTCCAAGGTCTTCCTTCTTCACGCTCGCGACGGAATCGCAGAAATTCGAGGCAATGTTACTCTGCGAGACGCATTTTCGCAAAACCTTGGCCGTAAAATTGAATTTGTTGTAGTTATTGGTGACATCGGCGAGCTTCGGCGTAGAAGACGAAGAAGAAGATGGCGTCGTTTCCTCGTGCTCGGCGACCGCCCGTTTAATGTTAAATCATTTTATGTTTAATTTATTTTTGTAATAATTACTCCCTCCGTCCCACATTAAGAGTCACTTATTGCCATAAAAGTCTGTCACAGTTTAAGAGTTACATTTAGAATTTTCCATATTTGGTCATACAATTTTATTCCATTGTTCATCAAAATTACATCAAAATGTCATTATCTACATTAAAATAAACCAATAAACATCTTTTAAATCCAAAAAGTCAAAAGGGACTCACCTTCAACCAACTCATTTCATTTATTACACACTCTACCATCTCACTTCATTTATTACGCACTCCACCATCTCAATTCATTTATTACACACTTCAACTCTTTTTTAAAACCCAAGTCATAACAATAAGTGACTCCTAATCCGGGACGGAGGGAGTATTATTTACTTAAAATTTGTAATTTTTTAGGTTTGAGTTAATTAGATATTAGACATTAATAAAGCATATTTATTAACTTAATCCAGTCAAAATGTAATTAAAATCCGTTGACTGTTAAATTTTAACAGTTCCGTCAAACTCGGACCAAATGTGACCTATTTTAATTTGTGAGGGACCGAATAATTCAAAAGATAATGTTTTGGACCAAAATCATAAAATCGCAATATGTTAAGGACCAAAATGGGACTTTAGTCTTAAAATCAATATATACAACTGATATTCATATTCCACCAACTTTTCTTAATATTTCTTAAAACTCGTGCTAGAAAAAAATGAGACTCCTATTCATGGACTGAGGAAGTATTTGTATTGAAACAGTAGTGGAAAAATGAAAGGAGAGTGCCGAAGAACAGCAACTAAGAAGTAATAGCATGAGATAGATGAGTTTCTTTCTTGATTAATTTGGTAGGTTTATTCCTTATTCTTAGTCTCCCCGTCTTGTTCAAGATGGTGATATTATTGAATTATACGAGATTTAGTTAGAGTAGTTGAATATGTAAAATAGAGAGAGAGAAAAGAGTTATTGCATATTTAGTGGAAAAAAAGAAAGAGATGTATTTACAAATAAAGTAAGTGAATATCTTTGTTGGAACAAATTAAAATGGAAAGGTGAACTTCTTGAATGAGACGAAGAGAGTATAAAGAGAAATGATATTCTACATACCTCATGCAAGCACCACCCTCGACCGACACACTTTTAGCGTTAGTTGTTTTGTTTTATATATTATTTTGTTTCATTCTAATACATTAAAAAATATTAATAATATTTTTTAATTTTATAAAATTCATAAAAATCAAAGCTCAATTTGTTCGTTTTCTCTATATCTTCAAATAAATGAATAAAATAATAAAACAATCTTTGACTTTTATGAACTTTATAAAATTAAATACTAAGTAATGTTTTTTTAATGTATTAGAATCAAATAAAATATATAAAACAAAACAAACAACGTTAAAAGTGCGTCGAACGAGGAAGGAGCTCACATAAAATATACTCCTTTCGTTCCAAGATAAAGCGAGTTATATTACTTTTTGGGATGTTCCACTATAAGTGAGTCATTTCCCTTTTAAGCAAAAAAACTTCCCTCTTACTTTATTCTTCACCTATTTTTCTCTTTCTTTACTTCTCTACTTTCTCCTTTCTCATATTTTACTCTCTCTATTTTAACTCTATAAATAACAATTCCTTGAATCTTTGTGTCCAAAATAAATGTTTGACTTTCTTAGGAGAGAGGGAGTATAACGTATCATTTCCCGAGTAAATAATATAAAGAATAAATCCAGTTGCAAAAAAATTATGCACATACACCGAAACACAAATTTATCACATAATCAATAGTTTATTCAATGAATAAATGATTAAATTTGCAGACAAGCGCTCAGATCTACAAAATCAAGCTCACAAATCCATGGTCCCATCCCTTACCGGTGACGAGGCACTCAAGTCAGGCGAAGAATTACCAGAGTTTTTCAACAAAGATTGAAAAGCATGAAGTGAGTAAACCCCAAAATCAACACCTCTAAGCCAAAGGGTACTAATGGAAAAAGCCTCACTTTCATCGCATATTGTTTAAATCAAGTAGCGTATCCCACCAATTTTGTTGGATACTACATCCGTCCCAAAATAGGAGTCATATTTAGTGTGTGCACAAGTTTCAAGAAAATGTAAAGAATGATGGATTAAAAAAATCAGTGAAATATGATGCTCATTTTTTTATATTGATTTTATAATAAAATACGAGTAAAATGAGCAGTGAAATGTGCGACCTACTTAAATGAAATGATAAAATGTGACTCTTATTGTTGACGTATATCCGCCTAGAATAGTGGATTTTCAAGAAATGTACCTTGGGCCTCAGGTGAAATGCGGGCAAACAAGAATGCATAAATTGCATATCAAACATATGAGTCATATTTAGTTATGACACGAGTTTTAAGAAATAAAAAGTAAAATGTGTTGAATAAGTTAATAGAATATGAGGCTCACTTTATATATATTAGCTTTATAACAAAATGTGAGTGAAATAAATTAGCAGGATGTGAGACCTACTTAACATTTATGGTAAAAGTGAAATAAGACTCTTATTATGGGATAGACCGAAATGACAAATCAAGACTCTTATTGTGGGACGGAGGGAATATTATTCACATTATGTTTTATTATTATTTGCAATTTCAATTAAATATGACATTACAAAAATATGTGTATATATATATATATTTATTTTTTTTGGTAATTACCAAGGATTTCCACCGGCTGGCCCAGTGACTAATCCCTGTGCTGATTTATAGGCACCCCAATGGGTGGGACAGCTGGCCTAAGGATTTAAAGCTGGCTCGGTGACATTACGAAAATATTAATTCATCATGAATATAAACTAAAATTACATCTTTTAAAAATGAAAATTATAAGTACTCCCTCCGTTCCATAGTAATAGAGACATTTCATTTTGCGCACTCGTTTTCCAAAAATAATTATAAATAGTTAAAGTGGAGAAAAAGTAAAGTAAGAGAGAGAGAGAATTTTATAGATAAGATCATAAGACTCTTCTCTATCTTATTCTTTCTTTTTCTTTACTTTTTCTCTACTTCAACTATGTATAATATTTTTTCAAAATGAGTGCGCAAAATGTAATGTCTCTGTTACTATGGAACGGATGGAGTATTTGAAAACATGGTAAACTACTATCCAGGTAATTGGGCGGAGAACTTAGCACTAAACATTTTGTATTGCTCGAGCTACTCCTCGCTGAGGTCATGGTCGTGGAGTACAAACCAATAAGTCAATTACATTAGCTTGTTTCATTTGTTCAAACATTACCCTGTGATATAGGAGTCATATTTGACGTGGGTGCGAATTTTAAGAAAGGTTAAGAATAGTGAATTGGAATAGTTAATGGAATATGAAGTTCACTTTTTTTATATTAGTTTTATAGTAGAATGTGAGTGAATTGCGTTAGTGTGAGACGTACTTACCATTTATGATAAAATGAAATGTGACTTTTATTGTAAGACAGACCGACCAATGATAAAAATGACTATTATTGTGAGACGAAAGAGATAGTATATATGGAGAATACGTCAGGAAACAAAGCTAGGCTTATAGAAGGAATATATAATTGGATTGATTAAAGGTTTGATGACTAAGCATATCATATAAAAATTTCATTCACAAAATTAGTTCAAGCTATAGTCATCTTCTCTGGTGAAGAACTAGTGCACATATTTCTTATCAAAAGAGATAGAATTGCAAAAATCCTTGCCACCAAGATAAATATTCAACAACAGTATACATTATTATCAATCTTGAATGCTTAAACACCCCCTAAGGGTAGTGTGAAATGGGATTTAAACAATAGTACCATAAAATGCATACATACATGGTGTCACAAATTGCAATTCGATTACAAAATTTTGCAATGCAAGAATACTCTCATATAATCATATATTTCACCATGAAACCATCCTATTCATAACAGCTGTGTGATGGCTTCTGAATGGCTCCTCTAATTTCATCTTCATCACAGACTACATCAAAATATATATAAGTCATTATCTTAATTTGCACTGTGCCTACAAGGACTGTTTGTTCTCTTTCACAGCATTAACCATCAACTCATAGAGTGCAAATCCTCCTTGGTGGCATCCCGGCATTTTAGGCGTAATGCGGGCCAAATTACTCTGATGGTGAATAATTGCAAGCAATAATACCGCATGTATCAGTTATAGAGATGTAACATGCAAGAGAATACCACATTTAAGAAACACAACACTAGTAAAGGTTGACAAGCTGGTTCTTCTCATAGAAACTTCTCAAGTTACATAACAGACTTTGCTACTCAAGAAATATTGGAGATCAATTATTGTGGGTTTGCAGCAAATCTGTCACTACAATTTTTATTTGTGTAGTTATTTTGTGTTTCTTCAAATGAAAGTTATTTAAGATTAAGAGTGGAGGATGGGCAGAGATGGAGGATTAAGTAATTCTGTATTTCATCTATTTCAGAGTCAGTATAGATATTTCAAGCACGTAGAACATTTTTTAGAATTAAATGGGAGTTCCATGATCAATTATCAGTGCATGGTGCATAATCAGTCATTAGCTTGATGAGTGCATTGCATATTCCAGCCGTTGCAAGATTCTATATAAGCAACTGTTCATGTAAAGCACATGGTCTTAATAATACATTTTGGCTTTTTCACCCATTTAACTGTAAGGAAATATCTCCTTCATGATGCACTACTCTCAAATCCTACACCTTATAGTCACAGTTCATGTATAAACTTAGAATTAAAATTAAATACTGACCATTGGCATGGTATAAAGCTGGGTTGATTCGTAACTATCTTCAGCGCTCAAATAGCATTTATGAATCTCCTCCGACTTAAGACTGCATTTAATGAAGAAGAAGGCAGTTGGTCTAACATTCAACGCTCTCTGTGATATACCAATAAAGACGGGCTTGCCCTGCACCATAAGAAAAAAAAGCTTCAAAACTTCCTTCATGTTGCTCCAGAGGATCATAGCTTTTATTATGAAACCAGCTTCTAACCGTAAAGTCCTGCACCCGTTTGTCCATGTCATGCTAGTTTTAACATTTGGGATTGCTAATTATCAGTCCTCACACAGTTAGCAACCATCTTATTTGCAACTGTATTTTTTAAGTACTCTTTCAATCAAAGATAGCTTAGTTACGCAGGTATTCCATAAAAAATGCTCTTAAGGTGATAAGACAAATATCATGTGCACTAAAACTCTAGCCTTTGTGTTGTGTTAGTTATTTGTCTTGAAAATGTCAAATCAATTCACCCCCACTAACAAGAAGAATACATTTGTTTAGCCTCCACCTAGTCAGCATCAATCAACAACAACGCACTATCTTAAGAACTTCAATGATATGGTCTCAACCCAACATTATGCTAGAAAGCATAAATTTGGTAGACCCAAAACCTAAAACAAGCTTCTAGTCATTCTTTTAATATATATTATAATAATACTTGATACAGAAGTAGAATGAAAACTGTCAGTTAGCTAGATTGCGAGTTCCACCAGCTTAAAACTAAAAAGGGTTAACTTACAAGGGTAGCAGCAGGAACTCCAATTTCTTCAACTACTTCACGAATAATGCTCTCAAACATTTCCTCAGAAACCCTTTTCTCCACCATCTCCTGGATTGATTCTCCATCTGTTTGATGTCTTATTATGCCAAGTTCTTTGGGCTGCCAAGTTTCGCAATAGTTACTAGGTATTACCTCACCAGAGAAGATGAATATAGCTTGAATAACATTATACTGTTTGGAATTTCAAATTCCTTTTGGAAAACAGAGAGTTGGTGAACATTTTTAGCCACTTTTGATGTGAAAAATTGTTGTTTGTATAGTCACTCTGTTAAAACAATACTCCCTCCGTCCACAATTACACGGCCAAATTTGACCGGACACGGGTTTTAAGAAATGTGGTGGAAAGTCGATGGAAAAGGTTAGTGGAAGGCGGGTCCTACTTTTATATATAAGTTTTATAGTAAAATGTGAGTGAAATAAAGTTACTGAATATGGGGTCCATTACCAAAAGTAGTAAAAAAGCAAATGGATCATTTATTGGTGGACCGACGAAAATGGCAAAATGAGAGATTATTGGTGGCCAGAGGGAGTAAGCTCCTATAGCCCCTCCATGGCTTAAAATACACTCATCTTTTTCAATTTTATTATTTCTTTTCTTTTCCACTTTCTTAGTCCTTCCTTTTAGAATTTTTGCTCTTTAATACTTTGTTTCATTAGCAACTTTCGGATATTGAAGATGAGGTATATGAAACCATTTAAACTGATAGGTACTTGACTACGTGCGACTTGTTCCAGAAAATTGCTTGATGTCAAAAGACATAAAAAAAATATGATTATTGGTTGCATATTTTTGGGTATAGGGTTGAGTGTTCTCATGGTGACCAAAACAGCAAAGAAAAAAAAAACAGATCAACAAAATTGATCATCTCGAAAACGAAAACGAAAACATTCATAACATGGACATAAAAGTAGACAGAATAGAAAAACATGATGCAAAAGACTGAGACAAAGATCGCATGATCAAATAGCCTTTGGAGCAGAACTTTTACTTCAGGTCTCGCAAATCGAGCCAAAATAGAAGTTTTCATGATAGTAACTAAATGATACCCTATTATGAACTTGACAATTTGATTATATGGTTTTCCCTTACTTTAAGCATCATATTTAGGTAAGCTTATCTATTTTTCATCTTAATATTAGGATGAAATTGATTTATTTCCCTTGACTGGAAGACAGTAGTCTTTTCTTTCTTCAAGATATTAGTATATTTCAATAAGATGATATACTCTTGTTCTTTTTCCAAATTGATGAGGTAACGCATTAACAGAAGGAAATTAAGCTGGATTTAGAATAATATTTTGATATTTACTGTTATCACATTAAAGCAAATCAAGCTGGATTTACCTGGACAACTGTATCTCAAGATTCTCAACAATAAAAGAGTAAGAGAGCATGACTTATAATCTTATATTATTAGTAGGATATTGTAAAAAAAGAGAGTAACATAATTAAAACATTATATAAGTACCTCTGGGTGGCCTCCAGGGAAAACAAAGTGCCCCGGGAATTCGCCAACATTGGCACTTCTTTGCAGCACAACCACTTCTTTGTTAGATGTCTCTACAATTGCACCATTGCCAAGAGGATTAGAGGTATGTTGACCCCTTCTCCAGTCGTCTGTAAATAAAGAGCAATAACATTCAATTAGTGAATTTGTTCAATATCAATGAAAACAACACTAGCAATAAGAAATACAATGATCTATGTTTTATAGGTCTTGTGATGGGGAAAGCAATAGCTATACATACAGCTTAAAATTTCAAAGTTCTTGTTTAAAAATACTTCAAGATATAGCAAACTTACCTTCAGATGGAACGAGAAATCTTTCCCATAAAGGATTTAAATTTGTCCCCACAAATGTCCTAAGCAAGATGGAACACCAAATGCATTGTTGAGATTAACAAATGACAACAGTGGAAAAGAAAAATATAATGTAGCATTCTATGTGAGTAAAGAGTATAACATACATTAAAAATCTTTCAGTATAAGTTCATGTATCTATATTTTTGCACCTAATAGACAATTTCTTCAGTGGTTTTTGGTCTTGAAAAAAAACATTGAGGATGCTAGCTAACATTAAGGTTGTGACTGTATTTGAACCTTATCCCTTAAAAATTCCATGTGTATCTATCTATCTACAGTACACACACAGGAGAGTGAGAGGGGGAGTGGGACAGGAGGGAAGGGAGAGTGAGAGAGAGAACCTATAATCTGTCAGGCCAAGGTGAAGGCGAACATTCATCTTCTGAGAAGAATCAGGCCCAAAATCCAGACCGTGGCCACCATACTGTCAAGTTATCAACAGTATAAGATGACTTGCAAATTGTAAAGATCAAATGAGCTAACAAACCATTTTTGGTTAAAACGCAAAATTGGCAATCTTTTCCAATTTCAATAACAAACTTCATTGTAACAACAGGCTCAGCCTACTTGAGAAACATAATTAGAAGGTCGAAATTGTTGTCAGGATTGAAACTAGAAAAAAATTAATAAATCAAAGTTCAGTATTTAAATCAAAGCTTCCACTTACCCTGAACTTGAGTCCATTGAACAAGGATGGGTTTTGTTCAACTCTCCTCTCCCACATCTAACAACAAAATAAACAGAAATTCACAATCAAACAAATAAATCACGTTCTGAAAATAGAAACATAACCTCTGCAATTGTGTTTTCCAAACTGATATCAGGATGGGGAATCCTATCATATTTCTGATCGAACACCGCTGACACCTAGAATTTACAAAAATACAGCATTTTATTTTAATTTAAGCAGGTAAAATGGAAGGAATAAGCCAAGCAGTAGTGGCAATACCTCGGAAGGAGAGAGACCTGCCGGACACGACAGTAGAAGTTTAAATTTGGGAAGTTCATCGAATTCAGTTCGCCGCTCCACTGTTTCCATTACACGCGAACCACGGGAGCGCCAAACTAATCGACGAATTAACCCTGCCACGCCGGGATTGAGCGATTACCTTTTTTTTTATCTTACTATTCTTGGTGTGTACGGGAAATCGATCTCATTTAATCCTCAATTTTGAAAAGTATGTGTAATTAGTCCCAAATAATGAAATTCTCGTTGTGTACTAACCTCAATACCCTGCTCCTTTGGTCCATATGGGCCCTTATTCACATTTATCAATTTATTTGCAACTTATATTCACTATATCCGTCATTATAATTCAATAAACACTAATAATAATACAAATCCTACTATCCATTGTGACTACTTTAACTACCATTCATCTCATCTTTATTACTTAACCAACTGTGCATTAATTCTCATGTCATTTCAATTGCTCATATTTTTATGGGATAGATGAGTAATATTTATCAATCGATCAAACTATCCTTTGGACCCACATTATGAAAAATCAACCCACCAAAGTCTTGACAAACCAAACTGATCGCTTCAGAACTAGAAACCCCCTCTCCATTCGGGTGTGTAACCTTAGTCTCATACTCGTCGTGAAACATCGACGCCTCAAAGAACCCCTTCACATCTGTCATCACACCCGTCTCCTCCTCAGCCGTCGCCTTCACTGACTACTAAACCTATCAACCACGTCGTCGCGCCAAATTATCTATCAAGCACATCTGGTAGCACCCTTGCGGGACCCACGCCGACCACCGTATGTTTCCTTTCACCCCCTAATGCGCGTGCAGCTCCTGCACAGAGCAATGCATTGAGCAGAGCTTCCAAGATGATCATCATGTTGCGTTGAAATCGTCGTCATCAGAAGATGTATTCGTTTTATTGACCATAGGGGCGGTGATGTCGGAGGGGGTCCAGCAGTGTCACGACCGCATTTTCTAAGGATAGAAAATACGGTTGATTGCGACTAGTAGGGGGATTAAAGAAGTGGGGAAGAAATGGGGGAACAATAAATTGGGCTCGAAAATGAATCAAACGTGGAAATTCAATCATTCAAAATAGAGTATCAAATCTCAATAGTTCCAACAACTGAAAAAAACATTATTCAACGATATCAAAAGATAAATGAAACAACGCTCAGCGGAAGCATTCGAGAGTAGAATAATACTATGTATGAAGACATAATATATTCAGAATATTTTAGTGGCTATCTTCTTCATTTTCATGCTCAACATCCACCACGCTCGTCACAGCTCAACCTGGACATAGGGCAAGGCTGAGTACTTGATGCACTCAGTAAACTCATGCCAAAAATATTTTTATCAATAAAGTTATGTCAAGCCACCGTTGAGTGAATCTCGGGTTTTACTTTAAAAAATTGCCGAGAACACTAAAAATTATTTCATCAATAGAACTTGATTGCGCAACTATCTATCTATCTATCTATCTATCTATCTATATATCTATATATCTATCTATCATCATCAATCATCCATCATATACCATATCTGAACCATCGTGTGAAATGAGAATGTGGCCACAAACTCGATCACTAGACCGGCCAATCCAAAAGACGGCTCACGATCCCTATCAATGCACTAGCCTAAGTAGGGGCCCAAACCCTAGTTAGACCTGAATTAATTAACCATTAAAGTCTAGTAGGATGTTATCCTAGTAGACAATCAAATAGGCAATTGGAAACAGAAAATACGGCATAACATAACATTTAAGCCACTCTTATATGACCATATACATATCATTGAAAATAAAGGAGTTTAAATAATAGAGCCCACCTCGTTTGCTTACTTCCTCAACTCGACTTTCCATTCCGGCTTTAAAATAGCATACAAGAAAAACACTTTTTTAAAGAATATAACATGCGAAACAAAATCAAACTTTAGGAAAATAATCTAATTTAAAAACAGAGCATGCGACCTATATAATATTCATTTTACCCTTTAATCTTCCATAGGAAATTCTAAAATTTATTTGGTGATTGTTGTTAAAATTCTAATATCTTATCTCACACCGGTTTGGTAACGATTCTAGCTCACCTATAAGAGTATGGATAACTCTCTCCTATATAAAGTCTTTTAAGGGGTGAGTGGCTCATTTCTAATATGGTATCAGAGCGGGCTCAAGTCGATGATGGATTTATCTCTTATCTCTTCTCTTGCCTACCCACGTGATGGAAGTCCGATGTGTCATTCCGGCCCACACGTGAGGGGGCGTGTTAAAATTCTAATATCTTGTCTCACACCGGCTTGGTAACGATCCTAGCTCACCTATATAAGTGCGGATAACCCTCCTCCTTATGAGGCCTTTTAAGGGGTGAGTGGCCCATTTGTAAGTGTTTTTCGGTAGGGTTCTGCTTGTTGCCGGAGAGTATGTGCTCGGCTCACTGCAGTTGTTGTTTGGTGAGGTTTGCAGTTGTTGTTTGGTGAGGTTTGTTGTAGAATTTTCCCGCTCTGCATTTGCGGTTGATCCTTTTTCAGGTTCTGATATTTCTCTCTTCAAATCTCTCTGATTTTTCAATTCATATGTTTGAATCGGTTCGTTTTTTGCTTCTCATTCTCTATTTTCTCTCTTTTCGGCGTTAATTTCCGCCGATCTGAAATTTCGTTTTCGTTTACTCATTGGATTTGTATGATCCAAGTTTGCATCCTTTGTTTCTGGATTTGTATGATCCAGGTTTGTATCCTTTGTTCATTGGATTTGTATGATCCAAGTTTGTCTCTCTCCGATTAAAATCGGTTGAGTTTTTCGTTTTGAGAATATGTTTTCTCAAACCCTAATCCATCTCTGTTTTCCGATTGTGTCGGATGATTTTTTTTTGGTTTTGTTTGCCCCCTCGCCGTATACAGCTCATCTCAGGAGAGGTTTTAAGTAGGTATCGCTGCGACATTGCATTTGTGTAGCAGAGCCCAAGCCGATGATGGATTTATCTCTTTATTTCTTCTCTTGCCTACCCACGTGATGGAAGTCCGATGTGTCATTCCGGCCCACACGTGAGGGGGCGTGTTAAAATTCTAATATCTTGTCCCACATCGGCTTG
>NC_062968.1:41532698-41542555 GCF_023119035.1 Salvia hispanica
ATTTTTACCTTCAATGCAATTAATTCTCATATTCTTATTTATATTTTTTAGCATTTATTTTATATATACTTATAAAAAGAATATGCAAAGACAAAATTTTTCTTTGAGTCAATCACGCAAGGGCTGTAATTTACTTATAATTAACGCTTAATAGGGACCCGAATAATTATTCAAATAATTAGAGATCTAAGTACTTGAATAATTATTCGGGTCCCTATTAGGCAGTTTTTTTTAATTGTAAATTAATAAGCTCGTTAGCATTACTTTCAAAATTATTGTACAAGGACGCTTATCACAATTTCAAATTGCAAAATAAAAAATATTTCTCTTTTAAAGTTTGAAAACTCGGCTTCATTTAATTGAGTATTGGAGTACTTTTATATAATAATTTCATAATAAGTGGAAGTAAAATGAGTTAGTGGAATATGTGGTTCATTTACTAAAAGTAGTAAAAGTGAAATGAGATATTTATTGGAGACCATCCAAATAAGAAAATATGAGAAATTTAATGGGGACCGATGGGAGTAGGACCGACAATATTTTTCCCGCCGCGATAATTGAATACAAACACACACGAAGTTAATCCGACACAAATGCGCATTTTTGGATTTGGGTCCTTATAGGGTCGATCCAGTAAAATTTTATCGTTTAAATAAAATTATTATTCTAATTTTTTATTAATTTTAAACATATTAATATTTAATTTTATAATTTAGATTAAAATCATAATAAAATTTTAATCAGGTTGTAACATATTTTAATTGTGTAATACTACTATATCATATTGTATGATATCAGATTTTAATCGTGAAATATCAAGTTCTGGTCGTTATCATGTCGTGTGAAGCTAAATTGTGTAGTAACTTACTATCATTAACAGTAGGTTTGACATATTTTTTACATAACACAATAATACATCGAACACACACGAAGTTAATAGGTTATGACCCAATTAAGAACCTGATGGTTTCTGGTAAGGTTAAGGTTTGACCTTATTGGGTTGGATCGATATCAGATTGACCCGATAACTACCCAATCTGCACGATTTGCCAACCCCAGTAAAATCTAATATATACAGTGAGAATGATAATTCTTGGCATACCAAGAAAATACGATACTACGTACACAAAATAAATGGCTTTGGGTCAAGTTTGTTGGGTTCGTATCTTTAACGAATTTACAAATTAATAATTCCATAATCATGGGTTCGGTTTGAGTTAGGTTGAGTTGGGTGTAGTTGGGTTCGGATAATCCTATAAAATGAATATTATTAATTTAATTATTATTTTTATTAAATACTCCATGCTTTAATTTTTATTCTCTAGGTCCGTAAACTATTTATATCGTGTAAGTCATGTTTGAAAATCAATTTTAATCGTATAATATCAGGAATTAATCGTGTAATATTATGTTCAAATCGTTATTGTTTTGTAATCGAATTGTATAAAGTATAAATCCATATTATATTGTGTCGTTAACGGATTTATGTGGTGTGCGGGTTGTATTCGGGTTTGAAGATAACACAAGTTGATTTGTGTTTGAGTTGAAAATTTTAAACATATCACATTCGGGTTACACCTTATTAGGTTAGATCATTATTAACCTGATAACAAGCCAACATGTAGGATTTGCAACCTCAACTATGAAGCGTTAAATCTATTTTGAAGAGAAAATAAATGTTAACATTTCTCACCATAGTTTATTATTCTTATCATTAAAAACGTTATCCCAGTATGATTATCAACTGTTGTGCAAACGCGTAATTGCAGTCACTGTAGGCTGTAGCAAATCTGCCCATCTCTAAAAGTAGTTGATTTTGCTATGACTAGGTCAACCCAAAGAATATATTTTTGCACATACCATATCAAGAAACAAATATTCATTTCTTTTCGGTACCATAGGCTTTCCCATTTGAATCTGTGGACCTTTATTTTTATATTGTTAAAGCATAATCCTGGACAGTTTTAACAAGACTTCAATTATATACTATGTGAAAACTTTGCCAGAAACGACCTCATGAATAAACAAATTAAATTATCAGTCAGAAAAAAAAAATAATATTACTGAAGGTGAAATAAAATTTTCCGAATCAAAATGTTACTTTCCTTATTAATTTGTTTCACTCGACCCATTTATCTCAATTTTATTCTTTTTCTCTTACTTTATTTTTTCCACCCAACACACAAAATAAAATTACATAAAATTCTGTGTTATTCGAGGAATGAGTCATCTTCTCTGAGACAACGGGAGTATTTTCTAGCATTGTGAATGAAAAGCTATTAGTTAGTAACCTTTATATGACGACGAGAATACAACTTAGTATGATATTTCCATTTAATTAATACGAAGAAGGTATTTTTTATTTTGATTGCATATATGCAGTGTATATGTTAGTTGCAAATAAAATTAGTACTCCTACCTATCTTCTAGTGATTGTGATGATGATAGTGATATTTGAATTTATCAATTAATGAAACTTAAATCCTTTTATTTTAAGTTAGTAATTTCTACTAGCAAAGTATAGATATGTAATTGTGGCACAATAGAATATCAATAGTTTTACATAAAAAATAATATAAATGAAAATGGAATATTTATTCATAAGTGGGAATGGGTCAAGAAATGCAAGGTGCGTTACACGTCACTTACGTTAATCTTTTTAAAGCCCAAATCCCACCACAACAAGGGGAGGGGAGATGCCACCCAAACCATGTATACACTTCCAATAAATAAATATCAAGAATAAGATGCGTACACTTCACAACCATGTATATTTTCGTAGTTTAGATGCATATAACCAGCGGTAAAGGTTATAGTAGAATGCTAGAATCTCTTTCAATTATGTTTTTTTTTATTATTATTACGGGTTAAAAGTTTGTACATTGCACGTACTTTATTTATTTTTTTTATAAAAATTAGAAGTCGCATATTATTTTGAACTAATTGATATATGGAATATTAATTGATATGCTCAATATCCAAAATATCAAACTTGTGCAAATTTAATAGCAGATTCAGAATTCAAATTTGGACGGATAATTTTTTTTTCAATAAGGGCTCTACTATAACCATTAGGCACGAGAAAATATTATTAGTTAAATAAAGAAAAGAATAAAGCAGAAGTAAGAAAATATATCACTTTAATTGGAACGGCTAAAAAAGTACGACTTGAAGTAGAAATATTAAAATTTGTATTTTATTAGAAGCTAGTATCACACCAGTGCATTGCACGATGCATTATATTTTCCTCAACATATTATATACTGTGAAATAATTTTATGAAATGATAAAAAATATCATCATATGAAATCTAAAAGCATAATATATATATATAATTTCTTATATAAATATACAAAATCAAATAAAAATCAACAAATTTGTAGAAATATATTGCTTAATAAATTCAGCAAAAATTTCTCAATAAAATAATATGACCAACTAATTAGAATTAATAAAAAAGTCCAGTGGAATACTAATTAAGAATTAACCCGCCTTCATCTTCTCTTTTGTTCCAATACGCCTCCATGTTACTTTGTCTCAATGATGACTATAGATAAGAGGGCAGTGATAAAATGAAATCTATAACTAAGTCCTAATGACATCAACTGTTGACACTGCGTTAACATTTTTTGTTGCTATTATTTTATCATCTGTTGACATTTTCTAATAGTCTAGATCATAGTTTGGAGTTTATACAATATTTAGAGTTTGCACATCATAGTTTAAAGTTTGTACAATATTTAGAGTTTGCATTTGATTATATCCTATATATAAGATAAGATAACTAACTTATAACTTGTTCGAGTTGTTTATAGATTAGATAAGGCAACTAACGTATAACTTATTTAGTTGTTGGCTAATCAAAAGCTATTGAAAGTTTATCATCTGTTGACATTTTCTAACAGTCTAGATCATAGTTTGGAGTTTATACAATATTTAGAGTTTGCACATCATAGTTTGGAGTTTGTACAATATTTAGAGTTTGCATTTGATTATATCCCATATATAAGATAAGATAACTAACTTATAACTTTGTTCGAGTTGTTTATAGATTAGATAAGGCAACTAATGTATAACTTATTTAGTTGTTGGCTAATCAAAAGCTATTGAAAGTTAATTATCTGATATGAATTTATCCCGGCCACTGCCCGAGCAACGGGATGAGGTAGACGACACCGAGGACTAGCCGAGAGTATTAGAATTCTGAAGAACACAACTACGACAATGCAAGAGGAGTGCGGAACAATTGACCGCAGCGCCAGAGGAAGTCGCCCGAGCTGTATGGGGTGTATGTCCCCCGCTAGACCACTCTTGTCTTAATTTATTTATTTGATTAGTTATTTTGATGTAGTGTGTCGAGTGTTTTATAAACTTCTTTCGGATTTTCTTTGTGGGCTTTTCCCAGACATCTTAGTAGGTCGAACCACGTTGGTTTAGAAATCATTAAAATAAATAAGAGGGTTGTTATCTTTATTCAACAAGAAATATAACAATAAACTTGATATTCCTGCTTAAATTCTATTTTATCTCTTATCACCAGCTAGGGTTCTAAGAGAAACCATAGTTTTGTTTATGCTTTCATTGCTAATTAAAGTCGGGATTGAGTTTCATCCGTTCCTTGATAAAGTAGTAACAATTCTATACGAATTAATTCGTATCATCTGGTGCTTTCATTGTGATCTCATGGGCCAACGTGATCCCGCCATGCCATTTCTTGGAAGAACTTGACGAAGACGGTGGTGAACTAACTGAATTTGAGCCCTTAATGGGTTCAATCCAGAGCACTTAATGAGCACTTAAAGGCTGTGAAAACGCAATTGGATAGGATTTGGTCAATAAAGAAGTTCGCAAAATTTTGACTAGTGTTGCAATCGCGGTTGATGTATGTGTCACAACATACGCGGACAATGTCAGTCCGTCAGCCGCCATAAATAGATAGCCGCAAGCACTCGCTGCCCAAAGTCTCTTGTTGGCATCCCAACGACCGGCCTCAGTCCCTGCGGCTCAATCCAAGTAAGCCCCTCTGCACTTGATGGTACTGAAACAACGAGATAGATTTTTCGCATCGAATATTACTTCGGTTACTTCATGACAACTGAAGCAGACAGGTTAGACTACATGGTAATGTTTTTTTTTTTACTAATTCTACGGCTAAGGAGATCTTTATTATGTTGCTAACAACGACGAGGTGATATGCCTTGAAATATTGGATGTGTTGCGATGACATTTTTTATTCGTCGTAATATCATACTCCCTCTGTCCCACACCTCTTGAGCGTATTATCAAATTAGACTCTCCTGGTGCACTATTCATTGCGTTAACAACCACACCTCTTTGATCATATCTAGCACCTCTAGACATTAATAACCACAACCTACATATCAGGATTTTTGGTTTACGAAAATCCTGCACCTATTTATAAGTCAAACTAGTGCATAGCCAATATCATATGATCAATGTTATGTTAACAATGATTAAAAATTAACAATCACCGAGACCTCGTGATGTGAATCCGGATATTCACAATCATAGGATGCAACGACATCGAGGGCCATGGGTTGATTGGGGTCCGAAAAGAAGGTGAAGATATGGCAAGGAGCCAAGCCGGATGTGGAGGTCTGACTCAAATCAGAATTTGCCTATTAAGATGGTGTCCAAATTCTCTTCTAAGACCACCATTGTCTTCATCGTCAAAATAGCTTCGCGTGAGTACCTTACACGCCTCAATCGGAGCCCGGACGAGGAAGTTATGGTCGTTTTACAAAAGCCGCGCAGTCCAACAAGCAAAGCGCCCGACAACAGAGAATTTGCCCGGCCTAGAGAAGAAAAACGCCCGACCCGGGCGTTTTGTGCGATTTTCGAATTTTGCTCATTTTTCCTCTTTTTTTTTTTGCACTTTTAACCTCTAGTATAAATACCCATGTCTGAGGTTTTTGTCATTAGCTTTTGAATATTTGTAAGAGACCATTTCTCCATATTTGAGAGCTCACCTTCTTCATCTTTTGAAGACTTATCAAATTCCTTCGGGTTGCATTCAATCTTTTGCCGGGCTAAGGTTGATTGTAAAGGTATGCTTGCTAGTTCTTGTGTTGCTAGTTTGTGGAGCCATTAGGTGTTTGTATGTGAAAGTGCCTTTGGGATTTCTTTCTTGTTCTTCACCTAAATCATAACACTTATCCATCATCTATCCTTTTATCCATTTTTTTTGTTCCATTTCTTGGGTTATCTTGTTCATTTGTTGGGTTTATTTACAAGAATAAGTCCGGGGCAAGTTCATGAGTCTTCAATCTAGAGGATTCACATTACCTCGTCTTTCAGTAAATAGCAAGAAAGACATAGCTCACTGTTAGATCCGATTAGTGTCATACCACACCATTGTCGTTTATTTCCTAAAGGTGTCGGAAAGATGTGGACTGACACTACAACCTTTCGCGATAAAGATTGTCTAGGTTGTGAAATTCTATTTCTCTTTTGCAAAGCATTGCATAGAACCGACTTGTTACCTTATTGTGAATGATGCCCACAACCAGTCTCTACTAAACAAATGAATTAGACTTTGTTTGCTTCTTTTTCACTTAAATGATTGAGAAACAACTTATAAATGCACAAACAAACACAATGTAATTATATTATTTCTTCTCAAATCAGGTTAAAAGTGGATCGTAGAGTTTATTGTACACAAGCAAAATTATATTAATGTGGACTGCTCGAAACATATTTTTCTGTATACCAATGATGCACTATTTTTTAGCACTACAACTGCTTGCAAGTATACACGGAAGAAATAGTATTGCAAAAGGTCAGTACCGTGATATCGAACTCGGGGAATATAATTGCAACTAGCTATCATACTAAGCGTCAAATACTATCTGGAGAAACAAGAGTTTTGGGTTGGATTAATTAACTAGGTAGAAATAAATGAAGCAAATAAAATAAAACATTCAAATAACCAAAGTAAATCAGGCAAAGAGTCGAATTCTAAGGATAGAGCTTTCACAATTATGGTTACATAAAACACAGTTATGATACCATAGCACAGTTCACACATTACTAGAACGAGCTACACAAGTATTGCACACGCGACACAAAGTAGATCACAGACACTAGGGGCGTCAATCCCTATATTTGTAACTCCTAAAAGATCCTAAAAGCTGTTAGAGTTTGTATACTAGAAATCACGTTTCGAGTGATTAAATACTGTAAAACTCTTATTTTATTTTCCAAGGAATAAAACAGATTATTTTTGTCATAATGTTGTTATGTTTTACATTTAATGGATGTTAATTGCATGTTTAAATGTATAAGTTAACTTAACAAAGTCTAAGTCTTTGTTTTAGTAGACCGGTTGTGGGCGACATCCACTTTAAGGTAACACGGTCAGTTCTAAACAAAGAAAAAGAAGAATTTCACGACCTAGATGGAATTAGACTATACATCGTGAAAGGTTGCAATGTCAGTCCGCATATTTCTAAGCCTTAGTGAAATAAGATGACATTGGTGTGGTAAAGCACTGAACGGATCTAACAGCAAGACGAGTTTTTGTGCTATCTCCTGAAAGACGAGGTCTTGATAAATATTTGTTTCTTAATCAATGTAGGTTAGCATTGAGCATACGATATTGATTATGCATTACTTTGACTTATCAAATGGTGCGGGTTTTCGCAACCCAATAATCCCGATATATTGGGTAGTGGTGATTAATATCTAGCGGTGCTAGGATTGCTATTATATTGAATCGTGCGCGAGGTGAGTCTCGTTTGATAATGTCCTCAAGAGGAGCGCGAAACAAGGTTTTATTATTCGGACCCTAGCTAGTTGGAGTTTGATTACTCTAAGAATAATAAATAAGCGTTTCATGTTAAGTCCACTCTTGGAATTAATAAGAAGTTAATTAATTAAATCCATAGCAGACATTAATTAAATATTAATTAATTAATGGACATTTTTATCTTAAGTGCGGGAAATGAAAGTTAAAACGAAAACACGGATTACTTATAATTTCAGATTTGGATGGGGAGAGTTCAATATTACTTCTGTAGTGGCTGCTCGTAATATTCCAATTAAAGCTTATATTAAATTGTAGGTTCAATTTAATTAGTAAAAAGTAAATTGGGTGAACCCATATCCAAAACCTTCCATAGATCCCTGTCTGGGCCCAAAAAGGAACTTAATATAAATAGGAGAATAAATGAGACAAAAATCAGTTGTTGTTATCACCAAAATTTTCGTCCCCCTTTACATTGAGGAGTTCGAATTTTTCTCCTATTTGGAGAAGGATTTCTTATGTATTTTTTATTTAAGTCCTAGTATTCCGGTGATATCAGCCCACACTGATATTGGAGTACAATTGGTCTAGTATTCAAAGCGTCACGTGGAGAAGTCGCTAGCCATCGTCAATTCTTTGGAGAATTAATACGGTATTATTTATGCTCCGTAGAAAAACATGTTTTAGGTTTCAATTATACTTAAAGCATGATCAATTCAAGTTATGAGCATGTTACATGTGAGTTACGCGAATAGAATTTGTCTAAATATCTGCTAAATAGATCTGATTATTATGTGATTTATTTGTTCGATTTAAATTTCTAATCGCTTCCGCTGCCAGTTCCTTCAAAAACATCTCCAACCATTCCACTAAACTCAAACCCATTTTAGTGTAAATGTTACACTAAATATTGATTTTGCTCTAACCATTTACACTAAACTCAAACCCAAAAGAATATTCCTCACCCACTAACTTTTTATACTGTTCATTCATATCTATATATTTTATCTAAATGAAATGTGATCAAATGAAAACTCTAAATATTGTACAAACTCAAAACTATGATCTGGACCATTGAAAAATGTCAACAGATCACAAAAAAGCATCAACAAGAAAAATGTCAACAAAATTTAAACGGTAGTCAATGATTGATGTTGTGTTGATATTGTGTTGATACTGTGTTGACATTAAAATCTTGAAATTTTACACTGTGTTGATATTGTATTGAAACTCTGTTGAAGCTGTGTCGAGGAGTTTTGAGTTTGTACAATATATAAGTTTGCATTTTCTCACTACCATTGTAAATTATATACTAACCCACTAACACTTTGTCAATATCTTAAATTAAATTAAATAATACCCCATAAGATAAGTTTTATTAATTAATATAACTAAATATGAAACCTATTATTTATTAAATAATAAATTATAAAATTTAGAAAATTTAAATACAATAAAAATACTATAAAAGCTTATAGCTTATGTATTTGGCTCATGTTTCTCTATTTTAAAATTTCCATATTATGTATCGTATTAATTACTGATATTGAACTATTTATTTTTATATCTGAGCATATTTGGTTTGAATAATTAACTAATAAAATAATTGATTCTATAGATTTAATTACTAATGTACACATAGTATTTAATTTACTAATAAAATAATGGGTTTTTGGCTTTTAAAACCAAAACCTTTCCTCGAATTCCGATTTTTCCCATGAACTATGAGATTTGTTTTTAAAACCACGAACTTTCATTTCGTTAGGATTTTCCCAACCCGACCCGAATAGCACATTTCCGACCCGAATAGCATAATTTAAAATGTTAAAGTTGTGTTTTGTTTATTCAAAGGTTGTCATTTGTTATGTAATAATTGTGACCGTATGTATTATTGTGCCAAATAGTATCTAAGTAATCAATTTAGTGACAAATAGGATTAAAATTGACATGTATACAACCCGGGTTTCGTCGTTGACCCGCCAGGGGAAAATCCTAACGAAATGAAAGTTCGTGGTTTTAAAAACAAATCTCATAGTTCATGGGAAAAACCGGAATTCGGGGAAAGGTTTTGGTTTAAAAAGCCAAAAACCCT
>NC_062968.1:41542655-41577238 GCF_023119035.1 Salvia hispanica
GCGTGGGTATCTTGCACATCCCAATCGGAGTCCGAATGAGGGAGTTATGGCGGTTTTACGGAAGTCGCGCAGAGAAGGCCGGGAGCTTCGGGAAAAACGCCCGACCGGGCGTTTCGCTTGTGAAAATCGCCCGGGCCGGGCATTTTGGCATGTGAAAAAGCCCGACCGGGCGATTATGCCGAATTGTTAGATTTTGTGGGCCAACCTTCTATTTTTGGACCCATAGTATAAATACCTCTTGATGTCATTTCTTTTCTTTAGGTTTTTGCTGAATTATATGCTTGAGAGATTTGTTCCTCTTGAAGAGGGTTTCCTATCCAATTCCTAGATTTAGGTTGCTTGGTTCATCAATTCTTAGTGAAGTATGGATCAAGTAGAGGTATGCTTCAAGGTTTGTGGTTTCCTTGAAGATCTAGCCATGGATGCATGTTAGTATGTTGTAAGTGTCTTAGCTTGCCTCATCAATGACTATGTATCTCAATTTCCACCATATCCAATGCTATTTCCTTCTTTGTTTATCTTAGTTTCCTATTTCTTGTTGGGTTTCCATTATTGATACAATAGAAAATCTACTTCACAAAAATATTAGATCAATCACCTACAAATTGGGTAAATTCTTGGGAAATGGATCACAAAATACATGGATCCACATCACTGAGAGACATTTTGGAAGAAGAGAGAAGATCAAGCCCTCTTCCACCTAAAATCAAGCCTCATACGGTAGCATTTACTCTTCATATTGTATTGTTGCCCACAATGAGTGACTAGATTTTAGGGATTACTTCAAGTTTGTTAGGGGAGCTTGTAAATATGAATCCATGACTATGTTTTGATAGATTTCCATGTTTTGGCTCTTATTTGTCCCTTTATTTCTATCCTTGTTGGATTTTGCTATCAAACTTAATCCGATAAAGGCCTTAACTTCAATGTCTCTTTAACTTGGAGTAGGGACCTAACATAAATAAAAAAAAAAACCCAGGCTAACACTGATCAGGGGATAGCTCGGTCTGGATCTTATGTGTTGAATATTTTTAGAAACCAAACCCGAGCTTACTATGTGACTGTAGGAGCGAGGGGATGGTGAGTAGAGCCTAGGAGACGTCCAGTGATCAACTGCGTGAGAGCGTAAAATCAACTCGATCCCGATAAATAATGGAAAGTAAATAGACTTTAGGATTCATGTGAACAAGTGATCCAAAACAAGCTAAGAGTAGTCTTTCCTCTCTATTGTGTTTCTCTTGCATTTTGCTTTCTCATTCAGTGCTTCACTCTCTGTCTCTTCTCAAACCCAAAAAAATCAAACAAATTTACTGTTTTTTAGACAGGTTTAATTATTTTAGCAATCTCCTTCTGTGGGGTAGACAACTTTTATACTGCACTGCACTTCTGTAAACTAGCAAAGTGTATTTTTAGGCTATTAGAACTTGTTTTGTGTACATAAATTGCACCCTAAAAATCACAACATATAACTTGTTGACTTAATAGCTCTTAGTAAATGGGTTTGATTGCGAGTCCATTAGAAAAGAAGTCACGCATATTCATGTGTATAAATGAACATAAAGCAGGAACTTATGAATTTGATATAATTGGCTGAAAAAATAATAAATGGAGTACTCCCTCCGTCCCACAAAAGATGTCACACTTGTGGGACGGCACGAGATTTTAGGAGGTTTTGTTTGGTGTGTTAAATGGAGAGAGAAAATATAATTTTTATATTCATGTGAGAGAAATTTTTCCAAAAAGGGAAATGTGACATCTTTTGTGGGACAAACTAAAAAGGAAAGTGTGACATCTTTTGTGGGACGAAGGGAGTATTATTTATTGATTTAAAATCCATGCAATATACAAAGCATTATGCCCTACTTAGTATGGAGGAATGGAATGATTCCTACCTCCATTCCAATCATTTGCTTGATATATTTTTCTCTTAGGAAGCATCATTCCATTCCACTTGGGAATAGCCATTACATCCATTTAACTAAGAGTATTAGCAATGGTTGGGCTCTCCTAGAAGGCCCTTTTTTTTTAATTATTTCCACATCATCATTTTTTGAAAGAGCCGATCTCCCTGCAATGGAAGGGCCTTCCCAGAGGGCCTATCCTTTTTCCATTTCATTTCCATGCCATCATTATTTTATTTTAACTTTTTTAGCACTTCTATATTTAATATGTTATCAAATTAAATAAATTTAAATTCAAAAAATATTAATACGCAAATCTTCTTTGTATTATAATATAGGAAAATAGAATACAACGGGATGCAAATTAAAAAAAGTCTACATTTAAAAAAAAAACAGAAAATAACAAACAAAAATACAAATAAAAACATAGAAATGATCACTGATGAAAAACACAGAAAAGACTCTAACGTCGTCGTCATCAAAATGCAACCCCAGCTGTTTCTTGATCCTACTGATAGTTTTCCAATTGTCCATCTTGACACGATCATCTGGTTCAGCTTGATATAGCTTGTAGAACTTATGCAGCTGAGCGTAGCTGGAAATTCTTACATCACCCTCCATGTCCCCATCAGTCAACTGGAGGAATGATTGAAAATAATAGGAAGTGGATGTTTATATAGGGAAATTATAAAAAATGTGAAAAAAAATAACAAAAAAAAAATATAATGAGAGGACCGATGATCGGCCCTTGCTCCACAATGGAGGACCGATCAAAGGGCCCTCCTCATTGGCATGAGCCGATACATCGGCCATATGAGGGATAGGTGAGGGGGTCGATCGACGGCCTCTCCGACGCAGTGGTGGGCCAATTGGGAAGGCCTCTCCATCGGCCAACCATAGTGAGTGCTCTAAGAGCATCCACAATAGTGGACTAGCGTGCGGACTAGCCGCTAGTTTGCGCACTAGTCCACTATTGCGACCGGCTAGCGGTTGACGGACTAGCGTGATGGACGACCTCTCGTCCGTCGGATATGGCGCTAGTCCGTGCGTTAGTCCGCTATTGTGGGCTCCCGACGGACTAGCGATTTTTTAAAAAAAAATTCAAAACTCTATATATACAGCCCGTTGCACTTATTTTCATTTGCACCACTTGTATTAACGAGTTTCTCTTCTCTCACTCCACATTTCTCTCTACATTTGGAAATGGCTGATGCGGGTGGTAGTGGTGTGGGTGGTAACGGTGGGGAAGCCCATATTCGACTCCAGAAGGATTTAATTGAAGAGTTGTGGGCGCGGAGGAGCGCACGTTGATATTTATAATGTAATTTGTGGATATCGTTGTTTTTTTTTTGAATTGTATTTATTAAATTTTTATTATTATTTTGATTATGTATGTTTTTTAAAATTTATATAAAATGGTTTCATTTTATATAGTATTCGTGTCGAAATTTTAATACCATATTTTTAAATTTGTGATTTTGTTTGTTGGGATGTCCTAGTGGTAGTTCACTATTATGCAGTGGTAGTCCTAATGTCGTGGCAGACGGTGTTTTTGGCTAATCCTAGTGCTAGTGTGCCGGCTAGTCCGTTCTATTGTGGATGCTCTAAGGAATCGCCATTCCATTCCATTTCACTCACACGCTGATACGCTCGGATTTTGCACTATTTTAAGGTCATTATTTAGTCCGTTTTTGTTGTCAAAGTCACTCTACACGTCCATTATTTGCATATTTTGTCTATTTTGGTATTTTTACGTGTTTTGTGAGAAACGTGCATAATTGAGCAGAAAAAGGGAGCCAAAACGCAGAATCTGGAAATCTGGAGTCGACGGCGCCCGGCGGGCAGATCAATGCAGCGGTCCGCCTCGGAAAAATACGCTTGAAAGAGAAGTCTCGCCCGGCGACCACCGGAAGTCGTGCGGCGGTCCGCCGCCGAGGGAACAGACTCTCTGGAGTCCAACGCGGCGACCGCCGGCCAAGCCAAGTGCGGCGGCCCGCCGGAGAAAGGCGGCGAATCCGAGAAGCCCTAGATTTGCGCCCAGATTTACCATATTTTGGAGATCTCTTTTCCTTCTACAACAAGGATTGGCTTTCCCCTATAAATAAGACCTCAAGCTTCATCAAAAAGAGAGAGCTTCTACTTGTAAAATACTTCATAGAGATCAAGAGCATAGAGTACTTCACTTGTGCAAGGAGTTGGAGAAGGATTTCAAGAACATCAAGAACGACAAGGATTCAACCTACGGGTTTTATTTGCTTTAGTTTTATGTTCAAATTTTCTTCCCTTCAATCTATGTTTTTAGCTTATTCAATTATGTGTAACTAAACTCATAGGATTCTAGGGATGTGTTAGTAACGACTTTGGTTATACAAATTCCTTTTTCTATTTAATATCCGTTTTGTTTTTACTTTGTTTCTTCCCTAAGTAGTTTTGATGCTGCATGATTGAGTGACACAATCGTGTATGATTTAATATAACTTGCTTCATAACTGTGACAGAGTTCTAGCGAGTTAGATCCACTTAATAGACGCTACAGTTAGCTTCCTTAAAACGGCACTGTTAATTGAGAGTGGGGACTTTTCAAGGGTCTTAGGAGCTTTTTGGAGTTACGTGTTAGGATTGACAACCCTAATCTTGTAATCAACATTTGTATCGCATGAGTATAAGCTAGGTGACTCGTCCTTTCAAAGTATAAACTGTGCTAGGGTATTGTAGTTGGAATTTTGTATAACCATAACTGTGAACACACATCCCTGGGATTCTCTTATCTCTATCGTCTTTCTCCGTGTTTTAATTGCTCTTAGTTGTTCTACGCTTTTATTGTTTTTAGTTATCAAAAGTTTTCCACAATCTTTTCGTTTTTCCAGATAGTAATTGAGTCTTAGTAGAGGATAGACACTTTGTGTTTGCCTTCCCCGTGTTCGATATCCGCTACTAACCTTTAACTATACTATATATACTCTGTATACTTGCAGGTTTATTTAGTGCTAATAAAAAGTGCATCAAGTTTTTGGCGCAATTGCCGGGGAATACAATTCACTTTGGAGTGATATCGTCAAACAGATAATTTTACTACTTTGGAATTTAATTGTTTTTAGTTTTTTTTTCTTTTTAGTTTTATTTTGTTTATGTTTTTGGTTCTTGCAGGTTGTGTATGCGAACGCGCTCTGGGAAGCACAACCTAGAACCGCTTGATTTAGAACTTGAAAGAACTCGTAGGAAAATAAGGAGTGAAAAAGGATCAGGAACGATGGCTGACAAAACGGAACTCGAGAAATTGCAGGAGATGGTCAAGTTGTTGATGGACGAGAGAGATGCGGAAAGGGCAGCCCGCGAGGCCTTGGAAAAGAAGACCAGGGAGATACAACCCGTGATGAACATGTTCAATCATAGGAATGTGATTACTTTTCCCGAGGGACCTCGTATTGATGCTAACAATTTCGAGTTACGCATGCCTCTTATCCAAAGGGTCGAGCAAACTCCTTTTGCAGGTAGGGCTACAGAGGATGCCAATCGTCATCTCTCTAAATTTGTGGAGATCTCAAACACTCTCAAGTTAAACGGTGTCGACGACGATGCCATAAGGGTAAGACTCTTTCCCTTTTCATTAACTGATTCTGCTAAAGAGTGATTTGAATGCATGCCCGTAGAAAAGGTCTCCGCATGGAAGGACATTGTAGCTGCCTTCCTCGACAAGTACTACCCGCCAGGCACAATCTTGAAGCTCAAGAGTGAGATTTTCCAGTTTATCCAAGGCCATGACAAGCCCCTCTACGAGGCGTTTGCTCGTTTCAAAGCTCTTCTCCGAAAGTGCCCCAACCATGGTTTCACCGTGGATCATCAGATAGGAATCCTTTATAATGGATTTAATGAGAAGATTTGTGCTATACTTGATTCGGGTGTAAATGGAGGATTCTTGAGGAAGTCAAGTGAGGAAGCCATGGCGGTGATAGAGGAATTCGCCACCAATAGCAGAGGATGGTCGAAAGAAAGGCAAAGCATGAAGAGGATAGCTGCAATTGAGGAGGCCGAGGAAAGCTCTTTTGCGAAGGAATTGGCCGAGTTAAGAGTTAGGGTGGACCAAATGGATACGTCGAGGAAGGAAGATCCGATTCCACCTACCTCCATCATAGCGGTCTCTAAACCCGAAACGCCTGCCCCGATAGTGGAGTAAATCAACTACATGCAAGGAGGCGGTTCCAATAGAAATTACAACAACAATTACTGCCCTAATCAGGGGGCGGTAATTTCAAAAATTATAATGGAAACCGACCTCATCCTAATCTCTCTTACTCTAACAATAATTACTTGCAACCCCCCGCAGGATTTAACGTTAGCAAGGGAGGAGGAGTTGAGACAGCCAAGAAGGAGGAGAAGTATGACCAAGGGATCACAAGGATCTTGGAAGTAATCACGCAAGACAGGAAAGTCAATGACACCAAGATCAGAGTGGTTGAAGCTAGAATAAACAACCTCGAGCAGGGAATAAACACGATCTCAACTGCCATAGCCAACATCAATACTCAAATGGAGCAAATCCAAAAGAAGTTGGATGAGGACAGGGCAAAGGAAGTTGCACGAGTGGATGATATCAACAAGAAGTGGGTGGCAAAGCAGAAAACTGGAGTCTGCCCAGTCCCCGGCGGGCCGCCACACAAACCACGGCGGGCCGCCACAGACAAGGCAGAAGCGCCCACTCAAAAAGGACTCATGCGGCACAATGGATTGTGCTACCTTTCCAACCGAAGAGGAAGTTTAAGCTTGAAGAGCAGTTCAAAGATTTTTCGAACATGTTTTGTAAGGTCCATACTAACATTCCTCTAGTTGAATCGTTGCAGGAAATACCTAAGTAAGCAAAGCTACTAAGGGAGGCGGTGATGAGGAAGAGAAAGCCGACCTTAAGCTACCACATCATTGCAGCGAGATCATCCAAAAGGAGAAGGCAGTGAAACAGAGAGATCCGGGCCAATTCAATATCCGATGCCAGATTGGAGAGGGAAAGGTTGACAAGGCCCTATGCGACTTAGGATCTTCCATCAATCTCATACCACTAAAGTACTAGTGGCACTCAGGTTGGCCGATAACTTCAGACATAACACTCAGGTTGACTGATAACTCGTCCATAAAAACCGTTGGTATGATTGAGGATATCCTAGTGAAAGTCGACGATTTTATTTTCCCCGCCGATTTTATTGTGCTTGACATGAAAGTAGACAAGAACGTCCATCTAATCTTAGAGAAGGATTTTCTTGCTACTTGCAAAGCTTTGATTGATGTAGGTCGTGGCGAGATCACAATTAGCGATAACTATAGCCAGTCTACCAATAAGATCGAGAGCGAGATGCTCAAGTTTGAGGAAGAAAAGAGGGCGAAGATGGAGCGGCAGTGTAGGGCAGTCATGGTCATGAATTTGACCAAACCTCAAGACCCCTTTGAAGTGGAGGATCATACTACCTCCACTATTTACATTATCAACGAGGTAAGACGCTCTCCCAATAAGGACGATACTAATCCCTCTACTTCTACTCCGCAGAAAAAGAAGCAAAAGAGGAAGAAAACACCCAAGGAGGACCCCGAGGTTTATGTTATCAAAACAAATAAGGGGAAATACAAGTGGTGGAAGAAGCTAGGAACCAAGTTGCTCGCTATGCCCATTTTCTACACTCGGGTCGCTGATCCGCCCAATTAGTGGGACACTCCAAGTCGAGCTAACGACTAAAAACAAAAGCGCTTGTTGGGAGGCAACCCAAATTTATTTGTTTTGTTATTTTCTTTATTTTCGTTTTATGTTTAAAAAAAAAAAAAATTAACGCGTGGCGGTCACCGCACGTGTTTCCACATGTGCAGGTCAGGTCGGGCCTAGGGCAGGCTTAGGGCGGGCCGAAGGAACCGCTGAACAGGCCGCGGCGGCCCGCCGGGAAACGCTATTTTAAACGACCCGTGCGGCGGCCCGCCGTGCAGTATGGGGCGACCGCCGCGCACAGTCCAGAGACGGGATTGCAAGTTTAAAAGGTAAGTTTTCCCTTCTTTCTCTCATTCGTTCTCAAATTCCTTCCTTGCACACTACCCCCACCTTTATAAATCACCAATTTCACACACCCACACTCTCATTCTCTCAATTCTTTCCAAGTTTAGAGTTCTTCTTCTCCAATTCTCACTCAACACAAGGTATGATTCCTAACTAAATTTCTGAGTTTTGCTCTACTTCTTCCATGGATTTAAGCATGTTTTGGATGAATTGTTCGGTGAAAACTCTTATTTTGCGATGGGGGATGATTGTGTATGTTTTTTTGTGAATTTCCACGGTGATATTGTGTTTTGGTGATAGTTTTGTAGCTTTGTGAATAGTGATTCCTTCTTGTTTATACTTGTTCTTATGTTGCAATCATATTCATAGCATTGTGAGGCTATTATTATTTCCATGAGTTGCAATACTTGAGTATCCTATAGAGATTGTTGATATGTATTGATTTATTGTTGATACGTCTCTGCATGGGGGATGAATTCACGTTGGGGGATGGATTTGTGTTTCCTAGTTTGGATGTTTATGTTCTACATGTTTCCATGCTACCATCTAGGAAGTTTTGTACACCTAAGCTTGCACTTACATGTTGATTCATTGGTATTGCTTATAAGAGTGCAAGTTTGGGGGAACCTTTGATTTCTCATTGTTGGTATACCATTTAAGTATTGTACTTTTCGTTTGTAGGAACATGGGATCAAAGCGAAAGCCCGAGAACGCGAAGAACTATGTCATTAGCCTTGCCTCGGAATAGCAAAAGGTTATGTGGAAGAAGTTGTCAGCGCGAGAGACGGCGCCCTCAAGGTACCCCCACGATTTCCCTCTTCAAACTTTGGGGATCGCGGAGGACTTTTGGGCATTGTGTGACGTTGGTGACGGGAACGGCCTTCGATACATGTTCGAGAGGAAGTGGTCGTCTTTTAGGAAGTATACTCTTGAGTTCCTAAGCTCGTTGAAGGTCACAAAGGATCGCCGGCAAAACATCCCGCTTAGCATCGATTTCCGCCTAGGCAACCGATGGCACTCGCTCACAATGGAGGATCTTTGCGGAATCTTCCATTGCTTCAACCCCAACCCCGAGATCGACAATGATTATGACTTTGATGAGATTTGGGGTGCGATGAAGAATGAGCACGAGCATGCCGCGGGCTATGCCAAGTCTTCCTCAATCCGCAACCCGGTTTTGCGGTACCTCCACCGAGCCATGACCCAACACCGCCAAGAAGAAGAAGAAGAGGAGGAAGTCGAGGGACATCGCCGCCGGACTAGATCAAACCGCCGCCGTGGAAGGCCGAATCCCGATGAGGAGTTTCAAGCAAATACCTCCGCCCAACTAGGAGATATTTACTCCTACATGCAAAACGTGTCCAACACTTGGGACACCCGTTGGGCGGAGCAACAAAGGGAGAACGCCTACAACCGCCAAGGATGGACGGCTCAAGGCGATTGGCGCACGGCGGAGCAACAATTTTGGGAGCAACAAAGGCTTGAAGACGTGCATCACCGTCGTGAGATTGAAGAGCTCCACCAGATGGCTACCGAGGCTCGACAAGAACGCCAAACAATGAGTGGCGACATCGCCTATCTTATTGGTGCATTCGACGACCTCAACGCCCGTTTCCCTCCTCCTCCTCAAGATTGAAGAAGTCAAGCTCAATGACTTTAAATGAGCATTTGTACCATATTTTTGGATACTTTGAGGCAATTTATTTTTATGTTTTCGACAATTTTTGCTTTAATTTTAAGTATTTTTGGTTTTAGTTTAATTTTTGTGCGTTGAAAATTTTTCGTAGGTTCTGACCTCTTCGTGGCGACCGCCGCATGTGCTGCGGCGGTCCGCCACCTGCTCGCTGGAACATTCTGTTTTTGCGCGTCGACCGCCGGACATGCCGCGGCGGGCCGCCACCTGGGCGAATTTCCAGCGTGATTTTTTCGAAAATTTTCGAATTTTCGCCCAGTCAAGCCTTGACGCGAAATTTTTCAAGGTACGTTTTTTTTTCAGTAGTTAACTCACGTCCCTACCAACTCTACAAACTTATTTTACACTTTGTTGTAAATAAGTTTGGGGGGATGAAGTGGTGGACCGTGAGCTTAGGTTTGTGTTTTAAAGTTTTTGTTTTTGTTTTCAAAACCCCGTAGGTGAATTTTGTGTTCTAAAACTGTTTTCTTGAATCCATGTCATGAACTTAACATGAAGAACTTAGAAACACGCATGCTTAGGGACACACTTTAGACCGAGTTGCCAATGATATTGCATTCCATCTATGTTTAAGTGTGGCTTAACGTTTTGATTTGATGGTTTGGTGGAAAGGTGCATAATTAGTGAATTGCTTGTTCTCCTTGAATCATGCTTTATACCTTGTGAGGATTTGAGCCTAATTTCTTTCTTGTGTGATTTATCTGCATTCATGTATATGTTTCTAGAACTTGCTCCTAGTCTTGCCTAAGTCTACATAGTGTTTAAGTTGATTTAGGAGGATGATTGGCCATCTTTTCTAGCCTACTTTTATCCAAAAGTTTTGACCCTCTCAAAAATTTTAAATAATTTTTCCCTTTGGAGCCAATTTTGAGCCTTTAAGCCTATTCTTTGGAAGCCAACATAATGGGGACAATTCCTTGGGTTAGTTAGTTTTTACTATCTTATTTTGTAAAGGAATTAGAGAGATAAGGTGAAAGTATAAAAAGTAGTGTGCTTAATGCAAAGAAAGTACAAGTTGTGAAATTGAGAAAAGTTCCAAATATGTGCTTGATTTTAGAAAAGAAATGAAAGGATGTGTAAGAAAGAAAAAGAAAAGAAAAAAAAAGAAAAAAATGTGAAAGGTTGTGAAAATAAAAGAAAATAAAAGGTTTGGAAAGTGGGTTGAAGGAGAAAAATAGATAAAGTGTTAAAAGTGTCTTGGGTTTAGAAAAGTGGAGTTATCTTTACTCTACTTGGGATATTTTCTTTTTTATTTTAATCACTCTTTAGCCAAATATTCCTCACCTACCAAAGAGCCTACATTACAACCAAAGATAAAGACCTTTCGGACTTTTGAAGCTTAATCACATTTAGTAGAGGAGGGATTAGACTTTGAGCAAGCCCATGGTAAACTTTGCATGATGCATGATTTGAGTGCTTATATACACATTATCTTTATACACTTTGAGAATGAGAGAACACATCCCATCTTTGGAAGTTTGCCACATGTGAGGGCTTGAATTCAAGGTGTTCCACAAGTTAGTAATGAAAGTGCACTAATAAGCCTTGATTGATTCGATTGCGTTAATACATGTTTAATCTATTCTTTCATCTTTTGAGGCAATTATGACGTCTATGCCTTGTGCATTCCGTGCGTCTATTCTTGTGTCTTTATTGTTTTGTTCGAGGACAAACAAAAATGTAAGTTTAGGGAAGTTGATACGCTCGGATTTTGCACTATTTTAAGGCCATTATTTGGTCCGTTTTTTATGTCAAAGTCACTCTACACGTCCATTATTTGCATATTTTGTCTATTTTGGTATTTTGATGTGTTTTGTGAGAAACGTGCATAATTGAGCCGAAAAAGGGAGCCAAAACGCAGAATCTGGAAATCTTGAGTCAGACGGCGACCGGCGACCGCCGCGGATGTGTGCGGCGACCGCGCCTGGCGGGCAGATAAATGTAGCGGTCCGCCTCGAAAAATACGCTTGGAAGAGAAGTCTCGTCCGGCGACCGCCGAAAGTCATGCGGCGGTCCGCCGCCGAGGGAACAGACTCTCTGGAGTCAAATGCGGCGACCGCCGGCCACAGGTGCGGCGAGCCCCGCCGAGAAAGGCGGCGAATCCGAGAAGCCCTAGATTTGCGCCCATTTACCATATTTTGGAGATCTTTTCCTTCTACAACAAGGATTGGCTTTCCCCTATAAATAAGACATCAAGCTTCATCCAAAAGAGAGAGCTTCTAATTGCAAAATACTTCATAGAGATCAAGAGCATAGAGTACTTCACTTGTGCAAGGAGTTGGAGAAGGATTTCAAGAACATCAAGAACGACAAGGATTCAACCTACGGGTTTTATTTGCTTTAATTTTATGTTCAATTTTTCTTCACTTCAATCTATGTTTTTAGCTTATTCAATTATGTATAACTAAACTCATAGGATTCTAGGGATGTGTTAGTATCGACTTTGGTTATACAAATTCCTTTTTCTATTTAATATCCGTTTTGTTTTTACTTTGTTTCTTCCCTAAGTAGTTTTGATGCTGCATGATTGAGTGACACAATCGTGTATGATTTAATATAACTTGTTTCATAACTGTGACAGAGTTCTAGCGAGTTAGATCCACTTAGTAGACGCTACAGTTAGCTTCCCTTAAAACGGCTCTGTTAATTGAGAGTGAGGACTTTTCAAGGGTCTTAGGAGCTTTTTGGAGTTACGTGTTAGGATTGACAACCCTAACTTTGTAATCAACGTTTGTATCGCATGAGCATAAGCTAGGTGACTCGTCCTTCCAAAGTATAAACTGTGCTAGGGTATTGTAGTTGGAATTTTGTATAACCATAACTGTGAACGCACATCCCTGGGATTCCCTTATCTCTATCGTATTTCTCCGTGTTTTAATTGCTCTTAGTTGTTCTATGCTTTTATTGTTTTTAGTTTTCAAAAGTTTTCCACAATCTTTTCGTTTTTCCAGATAGTAATTGAGTATTAGTAGAGGATAGACACTTTGTGTTTGCCTTCCCCGTGTTCGATATCCGGTACTAACCTTTAGCTATACTATATATAATCTGTATACTTGCAGGTTTATTTAGTGCTAATAAAAAGTGCATCACACGCCCCTCCCCTCCCCCCACACACACAACAACACATACACGTACACACACCACCACACATGCACACACACAACACCACATAGACACACAACACCACATAGACACACACACCCCACCACACATGTACACACACACACACCCCACTATACGTAGACACACCACATATACACGCACAACACCCAAACCCCCACCCCCTCCCCCGGGGCGGACGCAAAAAAAAAAATTCAGTAGGGGCTCCACTGAATATAAATTTTATAGTACTAATATACCCCACCACACATTTATACACACACACAGACACCCCACTACGCGTACACACACCACATATACACACACAACACTCAAACCCCCCCGGGTTCAGACGCAAAAAAGAATTCTAGTAGGGGCTCTACTGAATATAAATTTTATAGTACTAATATATATTCCCTATGTCCCATTAAAAATGAAACTTTTTCCTTTTTTATTGTTCAATTAAAAATGAAACGTTTTCTAAAACGATAAAACACTATCTCTATTTTATCATCTCTCTTATCTCTTTCTCTCTTTACTGGGTCAACCCCCCCCCCCCTAAAAAAACCACATGTACACACACACCACTACATATACACA
This sequence comes from Salvia hispanica, assembly GCF_023119035.1. NCBI lineage: Eukaryota > Viridiplantae > Streptophyta > Magnoliopsida > Lamiales > Lamiaceae > Salvia > Salvia hispanica. The sequence continues at coordinate 41,555,977 of NC_062968.1, forward strand.
CACACCACCACACTAACACACACAAACACACACACAAGCACATAAGCACACACACCACCAAATATACACACATGTTCAACATATATTCACACATCAACACATACATACACCACATATGCAAACACTCATTTACGTGTATAGTACAAAATAATATAATCCAAAATATTTGGCAAAATTATTTTTGAATATAAATTTTTGGTTGAATCAACATATTAAATATTCATATTTCATTCCATTTCATTCATATATTATTTGTGTTACCAGGCATAGGAATAGAATCAATCAAGCAATAGCAATTTCATTTCATTTGTATTCCTTGCATTCATCAAGTACAAGAATGGAATGGGGATTTCATTCCATTCCATTCCCTCCTCATTCCATTCCATCATACCAACAAGTGATGGAATGGAATGAGGATGGGAATTCTCATCTTCATTCCATTCCATTCTCATCCTCATTCCATTCCATCATACCAACAAGTGATGGAATGGAATGGGGATTCCATTTCATTCTTGTGCTTGGTTAATATAAAGAGTACAAATTGAATGAAATTGAGTAGTATGTGTGGTTTGTGCAATGTGTGTGTATAGCGTGTGTACTGGATGTGCAAGGTGTGTAGTGTGGATATTTATTAATAATTAAAAATTCTAAAATTTTAGATATAATATAATACTACTATGTTTTATAATTAAAATCTAAAATAAAAACAAAAGAGAAAAATCGAATGGAATGACTATTCTGTAGCTAAAATGAAAGAATGGTTATTCCCATGTGGAATGGAATGCTGATTCCAAATGGAATGGTAATTCCTAAGGAAGAAAATACCAATCAAAGGAATGGAAAGGAGTTAGGAATGTCATTCCATTCCAGCATACCAAGAAGGACATTTGGTTGGTGGAATGGAATTAGGAGGGAATGGAATGGAGATGAGAATAAATGTAGGTGGGAATCGAATGACAATTGCTTTTGGACCTGATGCTAAATGAACATAAACTAGGAACTTATGAATTTGATATAATTGGCTGAAAAAATAAATAAATAGTGTATTATTTAATGATATAAAATTCATGCAATATACAATGCGGTCCTACTTGGTATGATGGAATGGAATGGGGAGAGAATGGAATGGAGATGGGAATGGAATGAAGGTGGGAATGGAATGACCATTCTTGTGTTTGGTAAGCACAAGGAATGCAAAAGGAATGAAATTGTTATTCCTTGATTGATTTAGATATCTACAAATTAATATAGAAATGGAATGGAATAAAATATGAATAATTAATATGTTGATTCTACCAAAAAAAAAGGCACTAGACACATTTCACACACTACATGCACTTCACACACTACGCGCACTTCACACACTTTACACACTACACACATTTCACACACTACACACACTACACACTACACAATACACACATTTCACACACACTACACACATTTCACATTTCACAACATAATACACACACTTCACACACTACACACATTTCACATTTCACAACATAATACACACACTTCACACACTACACACATTTCACACAATTCACACACTACAAACACTACTCACATTTAACACATTTCAAGCATCCTATTTTTGAATTTGTGTAATGTGTGTAGTGTACGAAATGTGTGTAGTGTGTGAAGTGTGTGAACGGTGTGAAATGTGTGGTGTGTGCATTGTGTGAACTGCATGAAATGTGTGTAGTGTGTGTAGTATGTGAAATGTGTGTAGTGTATGAACTGTTTGTAGTGTATGAACTGTTTGTAGTGTGTGAAGTGTATGTAGTGTGTGAAATGTGTGTAGTGTGTGTAGTGTGTGTAGTGTATGAAATGTGTGTAGTGTGTGTGGTGTGTGAAATGTGTAGTGTGTGAACTGTTTGTAATGTGTGAAGTGTGTGTAGTGTGTGAAATGTGTGTAGTATATGAAATGTGTGTAGTATGTGAAATGCGTGTAGTGTGTGAAGTGCGTGTAGTGTGTGAAATGTGTGGAGTGTGTAAAGTATGTGAAATTTATGAAGTGTGTGTAGTGTGTGAAATGTGTGAAGCGTGTGTGGAATTTTCAATTATTAAAAATTTTAAATTTTAATTTTATTATAAAATTTTGATGATATTAAATTTAAATATAATATAAAATAATATTTATAAAATTTTGTTAAATTTTAAAATAAGAAGAAAGGAAAAGGAATTGAATGGAATGGTCATTCCTTAGCTAAAAGGAATGGTGATTCCTAACAAAAATATTTAACAAGCAAAGGAATATAATGAAAATAGGAATGTCATTTCAGTTCCCCATTCCATTCCATTCCCTGGTGCGTTGTAAATTAATTCACCCACTTGCGTCCGTCCCATTTTTCATATAAATACTAAATAGTTAATATATTTGATTGACTCATTTTTTATTAATTTATATCATTTCACTCTTCTTTATATTTTAAAATCTGCACAAGATAAAATAAAATATTTAATAAAAAATGAATTAAAATTTTAAAATAAAATCATAAATTAAATACTCTATATTCTAATATTTAATAAGGGTTTCTCGTCTTATAAAAAGATGGCAAAATGGTTATTTTTGCACCGTTGTCAAATATGATAACGGAACAATTTCACAAATAAATTTGAGGGAAAAAAATAAAATGCCATATTTTTCACTCGCTCTAAAAAGTAGCGTCCAATCAATATCATTCATATCCGCATTATCAAATTTTGAGTACATTGATTTTTCAACTAGTGAGAGAATCAACTTAATACTTCATCCATCTCATATTACTCGTCTTTTCTATTTTAGATTGTAAATTTGGGGTTGATCTTTTATCGTAATTAAATTAGTATTTTAAGTGTACTGAGATATCTAAGTAAGAGAACACTTAATTAACTCAATTATATTAATTAAATACCATTATTATTACTTAAAATAGAAATAGTGTAAATAGTTTGGGATGAGTCGAATTAGAAAAGTGCGAATAAGATGGGGTAGAGGGAGTATGATATAAAAATATAAGTACACCATACTAATTTATAATCACATCCAAAGTATTTATTCTGATGAAACAATAAAATTCTTATTTTGACATAAATTTATTGATATTTTTACTTATTTTATGACTAAATACTTGTTTAAGTTATTTAGAGAATCTTATATGGAGGTGTTTCTGTATGAGATGCATTAAAGATTTGAGTTGAATATATATAATTTTATAATTTAAAATAATACTACTAAATATAAAACTATTTATTATCATTTTTTTAAAACACGTGAAAATAAGGAACGTGCCATCTTAGCTGGGACGGAAGGAGTAATTCTTAGTGGAAGTAGGTGACTTGCATACTTGCGTGTCGTCAAATTTTCTAGATGAAGCAAATTGTGTACTTGTCTGTAACTCAAATTTTGAGTTTGAAACTGGTATTTTTGGTTAGTACATTCATGCATTCTACTATTCCCTCTGTACCAATAAATATAAAACATTTACTTTTCGGCATGTGATTTTATATATTATTGTTTTATAAGTTAATGAAAAGAGACTAAAGTAAGAGAGAAGAAAAAGTAGAAGAGGGTGTTGTTTCTCTTTTAGAAAATGTTTCATTTTTAATAAGACAGGAGGGATATAAGTTTATCTCACGATCATAGCATGCCAAGGTAACTGAATTTGTTAGTTGTTAATTCAATTATTGTTATCAGTGATATTGTTTCTTGTAGTTGTGTATTAAGCATATCTCTCTCTCCCTATAGCATATGTGGTGAGTGAGTGTCTTTTGTCATAGCTTTCCTAAGGTAGTTTGAGTTGTTAGATGCTAATAAAGCCAAATGTACATCTATTGACTTCTATAGCTGATCACTTATGCATGCAAGCACATTCACAATTTATATATATATATATATATATATATGGAGATGATCAAAACAAGTATGTGTTTAAATCCAGAAATGCAGCCCAAATCTTGGCCCTAGGATTAGATGATCTAATGGTCAATAATTAACCCAAAACACGGAAGGTCATAATTAAGTAGTTTTAGGTCATATTATAAGATTTGGGTTTATGTCATGTTAAGATCATTTTAGGTCATGCTTTGTTAGCATGACCTAAAAATAAACTAACTATGACCTAAATATGCCTTACGTATGACTGTGTTCTGCATTTCTGTATTTAAATATGGTCTTCATAGATCAGAACTATATATATATATATATATATCATTTGGAGATAACATTCACTTGTATGTGAACTATAACAAGTAACTAGCTCTTTTGTTTTGACCTTAGTGAGGCTTTGGTTCAATTTGCTCTGATTGGGCCGGTGCGAGGAAATTGGAGAAGAAAGCTGAAGAAAACTCGTTCATCTGCACAGAGTGGTGGGATGTTTTGTCAAATACAACTGCTGGTAAATTTAATTGCAATTTTCTTATGTTGAAGATCCATGAGAATTATATCTTCTAAGATTGATGTTTCTGCGTCAATCTGCAGGTAGTCCGTCGTCTTCACAGATATTAGACATCTTCAGATCTACTTTCAAGGTGTCGAGAAAAACTTTCGACTATATATGTTCCCTAGTAAAAGAGAATATGATGGCTAAGACACATTTTGCATTCACAAATGGTAAGCCAATGATGTTAAACGATCAGGTAGCCTTAGCACTAGTAAGGCTTGGGTCTGGCAACTCGTTGGTTTCAATTGGTGAATCATTCGCAAGTGACATGACGTGGCACTTTGTGGAGGCCATCGAAGAAAAGGGTCTTTGCCACCTCCAGTGGCCTTCAACAGAATCAGAAATGACACAGATAAAACACAAGTTTGAGAAAATCCGAGGCCTTCCGAATTGCTGTGGCGCTATCGACACTACTCATATAACCATGTTGTTGACCTCATCTGATCAGGAAGCCGACACCTGGCTTGATCACAAGCAGAACCACAGCATGATCCTGCAAGCAATTGTTGACCCTGATCTGAGGTTCCGTAACATAGTCACCGGGTGGCTGGGGAAGATGACCGACTCCTCTGTGCTCCAGAGCTCGAGTTTCTTTAAACAAAGCCAGAAAGGGGAGAAGCTGAACGGGAAGACGACCCATTTGTCAGAAGAAACAGAGTTAACGGAGTACATAGTTGGTAATTTTGGGTTCCCATTGCTACCTTGACTTGTGACTCCATATCAAGGGAAGGAAGAAGTCTCAAATCAAGGGAAAGAACTCTCGAAAGTTGAAGCAGATTTCAATAAGAGGCTCCTAGCGACCCAAGCTGTTGCTGAAAGGGCGTTGGCGAGGTTGAAGGGGGTGTGGAAGATGATTCACGGTGAAATGTGGAGACCAGACCGGCATAAGCTGCCTCGATTTATCCTAGTATGCTGCATTCTCCACAACATCGTTATAGACATGGAAGAGGACATCAACGACGATTTGTCGTCGTTGCTTGCCCATGATGAAGGATACAGGCAGCAGATCTGTGAATCTGTCGACAAGGCAGGATCAATTTAGAGGGACAGACTATCCATGTATTTTTCTGGTAGATAGCTATATAGCATTAATGAAGCAAAATCTTGCACAGTTTAGAATCTTTAGATATTAATAGATTTTTTTATAAACCTGTTGAATACTGGGTACACCAGCCAGTCCACAAGACTAGTATTTTTTGAATAACTACAAAATTTTAAAGTCAAGATTGTTTTGCGAATACTACAATCTTTATGCTTGTTATATATTGCTATGAGCAACAATCAGAACTGATTGAAAATAGGAAATAGCTGATCATTGTTCCGAACCGATGAACCAGTGTCCTAACATCTGTTAATTCTTGACAGCCAGCTTGGTTTAGCTAATCTTCAACTGCACAATCAAGACCCAGAATTAAGTTAGCTAGACAGATTGGATCATCTGAAAACAAGCCCTTTCAGCAAGAATTTTATTCTTTTAAAGTCATCGTGTCTGTTCTATAGCGGTATTAAGCAAGTATTTTCATAACTGCACTACCTATAATTCCACTTTTTCTTGGTTTTACACTGGTAGAAAATGTTAAAGGCACTGATTAATCTTTTAATTGGATTAGAAAGTATCTGAGTGGAGGAGTAAATACCTATACGCTTGGAAGTTCTAATAACTGGGGGTTCCGTCCTTCATGAAAAGCATGAATCTGGCTGTCCATTGGTTCTTAACAGCATCGGGGACCAAGGCCTCGGAGATTAAAGGGTTCCATGAATCCCCTTGTGCACTGGCAAGAACCCAAGTCACTTTTATTGGTGGCTCGACGAAAGATGAGACTTGTGATTTCGCTTGAGTGGTATCTTTCTTCCTTCGAGTATAGGTCTATGAAGGAAAATACAAGTAATAATTAGATAAGTTCGACTCTGGAAAAATATGTCCTATCATCTCAAAACTATGAATTGAGCTTACCTTGTGATTTTCCAATCTGAAAGCCTGTGCAATAGGTCTATTTTCCATAATCCCTTCTAATGTCTTGGATAATGGGGCATCTTCGTCCAATTCTGCCAAGTGCGCCTCAACAGCAATCAGGGACCGAAACTTCACACCAGTCTCAGGTTCATAGTAATACTGTGTGACAAAGTGTCATTTCCGATTTCCAATCCACTAAGAACAAGAATGAAAAGACAGATGCACGAATACTCAAGGAAATGATACACAGATGCACAAATAAAGTTAGGCTAAACCAAATGCATAAGACATCAGTCCCAATGCTACAAGCACGTACATGTTACTGGATCAAAGACAAATACCTAACACACATAAATACCCTCCCAATGAAATTGTTATTTCCATTGGAAGTTGCTCTGTTAGCTAAGACCTAAGAAACGATACATGTTTACGAGGTAAAATTATTATCTGCATGCCATAGGATTTCAAATCTGAGGAGGGAAACAGATAAAAAGGAAAAAACATTGTTGGTCATAAGCATGACATTACCTTGTCAGGCCAGTTCATATATTTACGAGGCACCTCCTCCACAACCCAACCATCAGGAAGAATACCGGGGGCTTCCCGTACTACAGCCAAATAATTCTTGCTTCCTTCATTATCCACTCTCAACAACTGTAACAGCATTTTCACCAAAACTAGAAATTATATAGTATACAGCACATAGGTATAGAATCACAAATAAAATCGTCTTTATTTCAATTTCACCTGCAATGCATCATATAAATAAGTAGACAATGCCATACATCTAGGCAAAAGTATTAACTAGGCCAGAGGCATTAGGGTTTAGAGTGAAACAAAACTAATAAAACAACTCAGAAAGAGCTACATTCTGAATCTAGAACTTGATTCATCGTTTCTAAGTTTCCTATTTAGTACCTTTCCACCAGAAACAATCATCTTTCGATATCGTCTACCACTCTGCAATTGAATTATTATAGCATTAAAGGAAAGAAATCATGAAAGGTAGGAAATAAAATTGGGGAAAAATAATAAAGTAACCCTGTGCGAAGGCAGGAGCATCCGCATCCGCATCCGCGTCCGCATCCTAGTGTTGGATCTGAAGGAGTGGTTAGGTTCTCCGCTCAAATATCGATCAACTTCTCTAACAGAGCGGAATTTTCTTCCAGAGCCAGGCTCATAGTAGTACTGCATGTCAACAAAAAGCAGAATTGTTAAGAGAGAGAATGAATGAATGAATGAATGGATGGTGAAATTGGGGATGAACCCTGTCGGAGCGGCTGCCGTCAGCGCGTGGCACCTCCACCACGTCCCAGCCGCGTGGAACCACCTCTAGCTGGCGGTGGGCGTATGGCACCAGCATTGAATTTGAGCTTGACCGCCGGCGTCGCTCCATCACTCTCTCAACTCTCAACCTCTGTGTTTGTTTTACTTACTATTGCTATTTTACTGGAACACGTCTCCTTTCTTTTTTTTCACTTGTTTTAGCATTATTTATTACTTTCCACATACTACTAATTAATTCGGTTTTGGTGTTTGCCAGTTAAAGATCTAAAATTGAATATCCACGGTACACCAAGAATATGTCAGCCATAAGCCAGCCACTTTCTTTCTCTGCCACGTTATTAACACTAAAAATTCACCTGCCACATCAATATTTTACTTAAATAGACTAGCCTCAGGCCAACCATAATAAAAATAATTCAAAAACAACTACATTTACGGAATTAAATTTACGATTAAATTACAGAATTAAATTTACGAGACATATACGGGAAAATTCATTCATTTCATTAAAAAAATAGGTACATAGATAAAAAAAAATACATGATTTTTAAAAAAAAACGGGCTTCCACACACGAGCCCCGCCACTCTCTACTCCTCGTCGTCGCCGCCGCCGCCCGGGATATCTGAGCCCGCGTCTGAACCGCCCACCAGAGCCCTCGTGGCATCCAAATCTACCTGCATGTTCTCGAGCATCGAGTGGAGAAACCTCTTCTTTGTGGGGTCAGTTGCGGCCTTCCACTCTTGGAATAAGGTGTACGCACGTGGGGGGTGCCGAGATGACCTCCTGGGGTGATAGGGGGGATCCTCCCCTCGCTCGCCCGTTGCGCCCGCTTTTGGCCAACCGCGCGAGGGCGACGAGTAAAGGATGGAGGGGACGGAAACTCCTCAGCATCTCGGGGGAGGTCGTGGGATCCGCGGCTGCTGCCGCTGTAGTCGCCGGAATAGTTCAGCCTCTACTTCTTCGGCCACCCAGCGTCGCACCCCCGCCCGAAACTTCTACATAGCATTCCCAGCAAGGTGAACTCCTTATACTTCCCCGGCAAGGGGAACCGACTCTCCGCTATCCTCCGGACGTCCTCCTCATTCGCCCACTGAGTCGCATGCGGAGGGCGTTGGCGTACAACCCCGAAAATCGGCCGACCGCGGCCCCGATGCGTTCCCACCCCTTCCGGCACTCCTCCCCGGCTGTAGTCCTTTCCGTGCGGGCGCAGCTTCCTCCATGTAGGCTGCTCTAATCTTCGCCCACATGTTGACGACCCGCCGGTTGTTCGCAACCAGCGGATCGTCGCAAACCGACAACCACGCCGAAAAACCGGCGGATCGTCGCAAACCGACAACCACGCCTTGGCCACGCCGGCGTACTCATCCTCCGTCCACTTCCTCCGCGTGGGGGTGTCGTGAACAGCGGGCTGCGACGACTCGCCGACCACCTTGCCCTTCCCCTTGGTCTTTCTTCTTCGGCGCGGCCCGACCCGCTAGAACGGGAGTGTCCGGCTCCCCGAGATCGATCTCCATCTCATGCAATGACAAAAGGTCATCGCCGGTGAACTGCGTCTCCACTGGGTCGACGTGTGAGATGATGCCGTCAAAAAATCAAGAGAGGGACGATAGATCGTGTCCCCCCGGTGACCCCCGCATCCAGGGATGCATACCGGGCTGCATCCCCCCCCGCCATACCGGCATCATCTGCTGCTACATCTGGGGCATACCTCCCCACCCCGGCGTTGCCTGTCCGCCGCTGGCCTGCACCCCGCCCGGAATCCCCCCCGGTTCCCCCCTACATCCCTTCCTAAGCTCCCGCCATCATCCCCATCAACTGTTGCCAAGGGACGTTAAACCCTAGGCCCATCTGCCCGCCCATCTGGCCCCATCCAGATTCCACGGGTACCGTGAAAGTCTGATATCCGCTCGTCGCCGGACTGGACTCGTTGTAGTTATCCATCGCTCGATATTGCTCTTGTACAAAAATTTAGAGAGAGAAAAAACTCGTTAAGACAAGTGGTGCAAATGAAAATAAAACTAAAATTGCGTATATATAGGTTTTCAAAAAAATTTAAAAAAATAAAACAAAAATTGGGCGTTGGCCGATCGCTGGCCGATCGGCACGCTACAATGGCGGCCAGTGCCCTCAAATCGGCTAGCCCACGCCAATTTTTTCGCCGATTCGCGGCTGGCCGATTCCAATAGTTCGGCTAGCCGGCCGGCTAGCGACGTGAATCGGCTAGCCGCTATTGTGGATGCTCTAATAATGCCATTATCTTCCATTCCAAAATTCCTCACCCCACAACCTTCATAGAATTAGGGCTCGTTTGATTGTCGTGTTAGGAAATAGTACTTAATAAGATGATTATCTTAAGACTGTATTTTCGGGCTGAAAATGAGATAGTGTTAGATAGTATTTTTATGATGTTGTTTGATTAACAAGGTAGTTTCTGTAGATAAAAATTATAAGGATAAAAATACCCTAATGTATTTAATTTCTTTTATGGATCTTAAATATATAAATTTTAATTAAATTAACTATATTATTGGTTTATTAAATAAATTTGATAACTTGTGATTAATTACTGAATATTACTACTGCTATTATCATTACAACAAAATTGTGATAATTATTCTTCATAAAGGCTAGGGGTGGGTCGATACGATATATCGTATCGAAAACGTTGTATCGTGTATCGTATCGAAAATATCGATATGAAAGAATTTCATATCGTTATCGTATCGAAAGTTTCGATATATCAAATTTCGATATATCGAACTTTCGATATAAAAAAATTTCATATCATTATCGTATCAATATTTCGATATATCGTACCGAAATTCGATATATCGCTAAATATCGATATATATCGAAAATAAAATATCGATATGTATCTAAAATATCGATATATCGAAAATTTTCGATATATATCGTATTTTCGATATAAAACGATATATTGCGATATAAGGAAATTCATATCGTTATCGTATCGAAAATTAACGATACGATATCGTATCGTATCCAAAATTATGATATATCGAAAATTCGATAATTTTTCGATATTTTTCAATACGATACGAGCGATATATCATTTTTTCGGTATTTTTCCCCAGCCCTAATAAAGGCACACAATTAAAGTTTAATTATGCTCAATCTTCTTCATCATCTTCTCTATTACAAAATCAAAATCCAATTTCAACACGATGACCAAATTCAGCTCCTTCCCGTCCCATCGCAAGTAGCCTAAAATCGAGCGGTGATCCGCCGGAAGGAGGCAGCGACAAGGGAATCGATGTCCTTGTGCGGGACGAAATATTAGCTGGAGACGATGTGAAAAATAAAAAATTGGACGAAATTCTTCTTGAGCTCGAGAATATTCCGGTCGGATGAATAGTCAATTCCGGCAGGCAGGCAAGACGAGGAAATGATCGACGTCTAGGTCTCGGTTCAATAGGGAAAGTCGGTGCGGAGCTCTCTGACGACATGATCCATAGAGAACGTGGATGTGGGGAGAAGGGGACGAAGAAGAGGTGCGGAGGAGGGAATTGTAGAAGAGAGAGATGGGGACGACGGGGAATTAAAAGTTGTTAGCATGTTTTGGTAGTTGAGGAGAAGCGAGGAGAGGTTATATTTCTTAAAACTCGTGCCCATAGTAAGAGTGACTCCAATTGTGGACGGAGGGAGTACATAATACTAGCAATTTCTAAATTGAAAAAAGATTGCGTTTTGTGAGGATTTTGCTGCGTATTGTCCACAACAGAGTGAGAAAATATTCAGTGATCAAGGAATACCACATAGAAATATGATGTGGTATGTCCTCCCAATAATATTTTAACAAATAGACATATACATTAGCCTCACCTCCAACTAGATTACTATAAGCATACATGGTGGCCATGCAAAATATGGAAAATTTGCATATTCCATTTATAATACATATGGAATGTGATCAAATGAAAACTCTAAATATTGTACAAACTCAAAACTATGATCTGGACCATTGAAAAATGTCAACAGATCACAAAAAAGCATCAGCAGGAAAATGTGAACATAATTTAACGGTAGTCAATGATTGATGCTGTGTTGATATTGAGTTGACATTAAAATTTTGAAATTTTACACTGTTGATATTATATTGAAACTGTGTTAAAGCTGTGTTGCGGAGTTTTGAATTTGTACAATATATAAATTTGCATTTTATCACTACCCCTAATACATATAGTCTAAATACACACATATTCACGGCTTTATTTTTCCATGTATTCAATTTTTCACATCAATTTAAAAAATCATCATTGCTGCTATTGTGGAGAATTTTTTTTAAAAAAAAAATTGATCACTAATTTATATGATAGGATTTGATTTTATTATTTATTGTTAGCATTGCACATAATATTTGATGATATATTATTTTTTATTGCTAGCATTTGACACAAAATATAATAATTAAAATAATTCAAAAATTCAAAAGCTTATTTTTATGTAATTAACAGGAGATTATATTGGTTAAAAGATATCAACTATAAAACCAATAAGAAGAAATTTTTAAACATGACTTCACCTTGTTTCTTCTGACGTTCTGTGTTGTACAATTAAATTTACCTCTGTCATGAGATCAATCCACAACAGATTGTCCCGCCTGCGGCTCAAATGGCGATTCTTGAACGCGCGTCTGTTGCATGAGACATGCATATGTTGCCCGAGTCAGCTTCAGACCTCTTTTCACCATACTATTATGAAACTCAAAAGCCTTACTAAACTCTCCAGCAACACAGCATGAATGTATTAGCAAGTTATAAGCAACTGCATCAGGCTCAATCTCATTGTTTAACATTGATTCCCATAAACTGAAGGCTGCTTGCAAATTACCTCTCCTACAATACTCATGTGCGATAGTTGAGTAGCTAATACAATCTGGAGAAATACCATTAGCTGACATTTCAGTTAGGGTCTGTGAAGCTTCCTGAATTCGGCCCAACTTGCAGAAACCTCGAATGAGCATATTGTAACTCACTGTGCTACCATGGAAACCTTTGAGCATAGCCTTATGTAGCCGTTTAGCCTCCTCCATATTCCCTTCTCTGGTAAGATGATCAAGAAAGCATCCGTGTGTGATCTCATTTGGAAATATACCGCTAACCAACATTTCCTTAAACAGAACCTCTGCTTTCCTCACCAATCCTCCCTTACAAAGGCTATTAATCATTGCAGTGTATGTCACAACATTTGGGCCAAAGCCTTCACTAATCATAAGATCCCAATGAGCCATAGCCATTGCAAGATCACCAGTTTTTCCATACTTGTCGATGAAACTAGTATAGATAAAATCATCAGGCCTTAGTCCACGGTCATGAATTTCCTTCAAACTTTTAATCACTAATGTTGAGTCTTTCTGATCAAGAATCCCTTGAATAATTATAGCATAGCATACAAGATCCATGTTAATACCTCTTTCCTCCATCTCATCACGAGCACGTTGTGCGTCCTCCAGTCGTCCCTCCTTGCAATATGCATGCATCAGTTCAGAATAACAAAACTCGTTCAAATCATTTAGGCGATCCATAAATTCTTTTGCTTCAGATACTCTACCTGTGGAACAAAGCCCATAGATCAGAGGCCTGTACGTAAATGAGTCTGGTGTAAGATCCTTCTTCACCATCTCATCGAACAGCTTGAAAGCTTTTGCTATGTTGCCTACTTTACAATTTGCTTCTATCAGAACATTGTATGTTACCTCATTTGGAGCAACATTCATTTCCGACATTTCGCTGAACATTTTATATGCTTCATCCATCATATTTGCATTACAAAGACCATAGATCAGTGCAGTGAACGTATGCACATTAGGTGAAATGTCTTTCCCAGTCATCTCATGATATAAACGGAATGCCTTGTCCAAATCTCCTTTCTTACAGTAACCATGAATCAAAGAAGTGTATGTTACAACAGTGTGACTCAATCCTATTTCATTCATCTCAAGAAAAAGTTTTTTAGCTGCTTCCAATTTCCCCAACTTGCACTGCCCACTAATTAACATGTTATAAGTGTAAACTGTTGGCTTTATCCCTGCACTGAGCATTTTACCAAGAAAATTGGCAGCTTCATCCAGTTTCCCACTTTTACATAATGAGTTGATCAAAATGTTATAACTCACTTCATTTATGATCAAACCCTTCTCCTCCATCTTCATAACAAGCAACTTTGCTTTCTCTAACTTTTCGTTATTACACAATGAGTGAACCATAGCATTGCAAACATATAAATTAGGCATTTTCCCAAGTTTCTCCACCTTATCAATCAAATCATAAGCATCGCCAATTTCCCCTTTTCTCCTCATTCCATCAATAACACTAGACAAAGCTTCCACACTAGGAACAATCCCACACTCTACCATCTCATCCACCAACTCTCTTGCCAACCCAAACTCATCCACTCTACACACCCCCAGTACCAACGTACAATATGTTACAACATCGGCTCTCATGCCTTTAAACCTCAACGAATACTTAATCTCAACAGCCTCCAAGACTCTCCCACCCTTACACAGCCCGTGAATCAACACATTGTAAATAACCACATTCAACTTCACTCCATTCCCCTCAATCAAACCGATCATTTCCTTGGCTCTATCATAATCCCTCAACTCACACAAACTCCTAATCACAGCAGCATAGACATACACATCAGCAACAAACCCTGAATCCACAAGCATTTCATCAAACAAGGCAAGCACCATCTCAAATCTCCTCACTCTTATTAATCCATTCAACACCGCGCTAATTGTCCTCACCTCCGGAAGCAAACCGCATTCCTTCATCAATCTGAGAACAACAACCGAATCCAGAACCCTTCTACTCTGAACATAACTTTGCAGCAATAAATCAAATCCGTAGGGCGAAGAAAAATCGGATCTTTTATAAGAATCGAAGAAATTGCGAAACACGAAAGCCGGAGAGTCATCCCTCTGCAGGAGGGTGTGCAAAAGCGAGGTCGCCGGCCAGTAAAGTTTCGAGTGGACTAAGGAATGAACGAGGAGGCAAAACGAGGCCGTAGAGTGGCGGAAATTCTTGTGAAGGCCGAGGAAATTGAAGAAGCGGAGAGCTAACCTGGAGTCGTGGAGATTCCGGAGGATGAAGGACTCGATGTGGCGGGCGGTGAGACGCGTGGAAATGGAGGGGTTGTCGAGAGCGAGGGACCAGCTCTGACTACCCCTCGCAACGCTGTTTAGCATTGCCAGGAAGCTCTCATCGGGAATAGGGTTCCGCCGGACAGGCAGACGCATTTTCGAAGCGTCAGTCAATTATAATTTGGGGAAAAGCTCTACGGATCATCGCCGATAATGATTTGTAACCTACATAAACATGTTTATTAGGGAACTCAAATTGACGATTAGGGGGAGCTCAAACTGACGACATGCCGGCATTCATTTTTGGAATATCTTTTAAGTCATTTTTTTTTAATAAAAAATAAATTATACAATATTATACATTGTGTACGGTAACGTAAGAGCATCTCCAATGCAAATAGGTCAGCCATAGGTCAGTAACTCTCTCTCCCTGCCACGTCAGCCAACACTAAAAATCCATCTGCCACATCGATTTAGGCCAGCCGCAATAAAAATAATTCAAAAAATACTATATTTACGAAATTAAACACAAAATACGAAATTAAATTTATGACACGTATACGGGAAAAATTCGTTAATTTTATTTAAATAAAAAAAGTACATTAACTAAAAATCAAAAAAATTACATAATAAAAAAAAATTCGGGCTTCCACACACGAGCCACCGCCCCACTCTACTCCTCACTAATTTATTAAAAAAATACATTAAAAAATGTTAGTATGCCTTGAATCCGTTATAGTTTGCCGCTAGGCGAACGGGGGTCTCGATACGCTCGGATTTTGCACTGTTTTAAGGCCATTATTTGGTCCATTTTTTATGTCAAAGTCACTCTACACGTCCATTATTTGCATAATTTGTCTATTTTGGTATTTTGACGTGTTTTGTGAGAAATGTGCACAAATGAGCCGAAAAAGGGAGCCAAAACGCCAAGTTCGGAAATATGGAGTCAGACGGCGGCCGGCGACCGCGGATGTAGTGGGCGTATCGCGTGGCGCCCGGGCGGAAAATCAATGCAGCCAAAAAATGTGCTTGGAAGAGAAGTCTCGTCCGGCGACCGCCGGCCCAAGGGCCGAATGCTGCGGAATTGCCATGCGACGGCCCGCGCGGAGAAAGGCGGCGAATCCGAGAAGCCCTAGATTTGCGCCCAGTTTTACCATATTTTGGAGATTTTTTTCCTTCTACAACAAGGCATGGCTTTTCCCTATAAATAAGGCCTCAAGCTTGATCAAAAAGAAAGAACTTCTACTTGCAAAATACTTCATAGAGATCCGTGACCTAGAGTACTTCATTGGTGCAAGGAGTTGGAGAAGGATTTCAAGAACATCAAGAACGACAAGGATTCAACCTACGGGTTTTATTTGCTTTAGTTTTATGTTCAAATTGTCTTCCCTTCAATCTATGTTTTTAGCTTATTCAATTATGTGTAACTAAACTCATAGGATTCTAGGGATGTGTTAGTAACGACTTTGGTTATACAAATTCCTTTTTCTATTTAATATCCGTTTTGTTTTTACTTTGTTTCTTCCCTAAGTAGTTTTGATGCTGCATGATTGAGTGACACAATCGTGTATGATTTAATATAACTTGCTTCATAACTGTGACAGAGTTCTAGCGAGTTAGATCCACTTAATAGACACTACAGTTAGCTTCCCTTAAAACGGCACTGTTAATTGAGAGTGGGGACTTTTCAAGGGTCTTAGGAGCTTTTTGGAGTTACGTGTTAGGATTGACAACCCTAATCTTGTAATCAACATTTGTATCGCATGAGTATAAGATAGGTGACTCGTCCTTTCAAAGTATAAACTGTGCTAGGGTATTGTAGTTGGAATTTTGTATAACCATAACTGTGAACACACATCCCTGGGATTCCCTTATCTCTATTGTCTTCCTCTTGATTTATCTGCTTTTAGTTGATCTATGCTCTTATTGTTTTTTAGTTTTTCAAAAGTTTACAAAACCCAATTGTTTTTCCAGATAGTATTTGAGTCTTAGTAGATGATAGATGAAGCTCGCTTATTTTTGCTAAGTACTGTGTGCACAGAAAGGAATAACAAGTCTCCTAGGTCCAGCGAATCCACTAGATCATAAGGTCTAGGAACTCACGGATCGTTGGAAGATCTCGGTCGTCGGACACACAGAATATCGCTTCAAAAACCCTCAACCACTTATACTAAAATTAGCACAGGGAAGTAGGGATCGATCCCACAGAGATGAATGCGTAATAAAGCATGCTCAAGGATTCGGGACTATTTTTGGGTTGGCTGCTGCCACGCATTTTTGGGTTGAGGAAATTAAACTAACTTGAGTGAAATCTGCTACGCTAACAGCTAGATCTAGGCAGAACAGATATCATGCATGTAAACTGGAAAACAAGACATTCACTAAATATAAGAAACTATTTCTAAATTACCTAGATGATAAGGACCCATGTATTTTATGATCCATCTCCCAAGAAATTACCCATTGATGATGTTTGATATAACTATTTTTGTGATGCTATTTTCAATTTCTCAACACAAAACAAAAGATAATAAAAGATCCAACCAACAAAAATTGAAGCTAAACAAGAAGGATGGTAGATTAGGAATGAAAAGCATGTGTATAAAGATGAGATAAGAGAGCTACAACCATAGGACCTTAACCAAAAGGATGGTGACAACCCTAGGAAACTTTCATTAGCTCTATCACCCCTTGGCTCCACTACTCAATGGATACACTCCATTGATGCATACATCTACTTGAATCAATCTATGAAATTGAGACAGACAACCTTCAAGGAAGGAATTGGATACATTCCTCAAAGAGGAAAAACTCACAAAGGAGATATCTTAATCACAATCTTATATTGAATGAAAAATGACAACAAAAGGTATTTATACTAAGGGCCCAAAATGTGGAAAAAGGCCCTCAAAAACTAAGTCTCGGGTGATTCACCCGGTCGGGTGAATTGCAGGGTGCAAAACACCCGCCCGGGTGTTCACTCTGGACTCCCTCGCCAGTTCTGCGCGACTTCTGTAAAACCACCATAACTCCCTCATTCGGACTCCGATTGAGATGTGCAAGATACCCACGCGAAGCTGTTTCCAAGACGAAGACGATGGTGGTAGTTTCATAGCTTTCGGATATCATATAGATAGGAAGGTTTCTAGTTGAATCCAACTATAGTTGAAATCCTTGACGCACGGCTTCCATGATCGTATCATCCTCCCCTTCTTGGAAAGGGTTTATCCTCAAATCTGAGCCTTCTCTATTCCTCGCATCGTCGGGAGACCCTCTAGATTTATTGAATCCTTGGAACGTCTTCACTCTCTTCCTTGGACCCCAATCAATCCATGGCTCACGTCGAGGTGAAGACACTTGATGTCTAGCACTCATGGTCATATCATTCTCCCCTTCTTGGAAAGGATTTTCCCTCAAATCCGGATTCCGCACACCTATGAAATGGAAAAAGAGCAAATCAAATATCAAAGTATGATGAAAAGGATTAAGACCACTAACGGCTCTCAGAGACAATACTACACCAAAGACGTTGTATGGACCTCCAAATTCATGTTTCCTCAAGCTCAAGGCCAAGTCACAATAAATATGAGAACAAAAATTAATGAATCCTTTCATGTCCAAAGGACACCCATAAGGAATCAAGACAAACTCATCAAGATACCCTTCATACCAAAACTCAAACAATCTCACAATATAGGTACAAGATGTGGGTGCAAATAAACATAGACATTCCTTCACAATGTAGTCCCAAACAAAGTCATTAGATATAAAGTTCTTCACAAATAGACCATAAAACATCCCAACTCCATTGAATGGTTTGATGGACATGCAATAAAAGCAATCAACATGCCAAAACACACATGCCCCAAGCACCTTGTTTCTATTTGGCTCGATCATTTCCATACAAATGATGCCCAAATTATTGAACATCTTGACAAAAGATATTTGCCATTCTCATCAATACTAGGCATATACAAGAAAGAGTCCTCATATGGTTCAAAATGGATAGTTATCAAGAGAGGTCTAAGCACAAAAATTTTATTCTCACGCTCATGCAACGAACAATCATTTTCAATCATTAACACACCACTCTTGCTCAAATAAGAAGTTCTCTTCCACAAATTGACAAACTCTTGGTCAAAATATAGAGGTGGTTCATCACAACACACATCAAGTTTGCAAGAAGGATTATCATTCAACAAACAAAGTTCATCAATATGGATTTCATCACATTGCCGCATCAATTTCAAGAGATTATCAAACATAAGGGAGCAATGTGTCCATAAACCTTCATGCACGACATGGAGACAAGACACAACACCATGCATATGACACTTGTAAAAAACTACATCAAGTATCATGAGAAATGTTTCCAAATTAGCCCCACACAATTGCTCTAGCAATTTTAAAACAATACCACAAACATGAGAACGATGCAATTTTATGCCATTAATCACAACATCATCCTCAAGAGACATATGAGTGGAAAAATCCTTCACAAAACGGCCATAGAACACTCCAATCTCATTGAAGGGTTTAACCACCTTGCAATGAAAACATAGCAAACACCAAGTTCTAAAGTCATTATCCATTTTACTCCTCTTGGTCCTACTATTCTCATCCACATACTCATGAAGCTCAAAATTGCTAACAAAAGAAAGATTAGGCATCTTAGCATGAGAAGAAGTCACTCTAACATTCAAGCTAGATTTCACAAGAGAAATTTCATGTCTATCAATGCTTGGATTTATCGAAAAAGGATCAACATATGAAGCAAAGATAGATTTAGCATTCAAAGATTTAAGCTCGTGAGACCACTTTTTACACAAGTCATCAATAATAAATCTATCAACACATAGGGACTTCTCTAGTGTAATCATATGCAAGGGAGCATCACAAGGAGACACGGATAGTGCACTTGAACCTTGGGCAAGGAGTTCATCCACTTGCCCTTGTTCCGCTTGCTCCTTCTTCGGGTGCATAGTTTCCAAGCCATGTGCAATTTGATGCTTCACTTCCATGCCTTCAATTAAATTTCCTACAAATTCATCAACACAAAAAGACATAGAAGAAGTATTAGTGGGCAAGGGCTTATTTTCCTCACCAAGGGCAAGAGGTAAAGGGTCATTTGGTGTCCACCCAAGGTTGGCCTTAGAATCTAACAAGCACCCTTTATTCACTTTTGCTTGTGGTTTTTCTCTCATTTGATATTTTTCTTTTCTCTCACCCCCACCACTCTCTCTTGACTTTTGCACCTCACACTCTTGTCTTTTTTCACGCTCTCTTGGCTTTTTAGACTCACTTTCACTCTCAAGCCTTTTCTCTCTCTCTCGTTCTTTTTCTCTACTAAATTGGTTTAAGCTCATCGAAGAGGAGACATTTCCATATACATCAAGCGGCTTATGTGAGAAATGGAAAGAAGAGGATGTAGTAAAATGACTTGATGAGTTACCTCTTTAGTTTGTGTCAACACCACCATATGGGTAGGTAGGCCTCAATTGAGCTCTATATGGGACTTCTTCTTCAATTGGCCTCTCAAACCCCTTATGGTTAACATGATCTCTCACCCTCCGGGTTTGGAACTACTTGAGTCCGCGCCCTTCTCGACTTCCTCCTTGTGGATGTCCCTCATTTTGTTGGATTGAGTCATAAGAGGCATCAAAGTTTCCTACAAACACAAAAACAAAGACTAGGGACTAGTCTTAGAGATTAGTAAAATTAAGAAAGAGAGATTTAAGAAGCTAACTTACCCCAATGTAGTATCCCAACACCCCCCAAGTCACTCACCAACGTCACTCAGTAGGTTTAGAATATAGTGGGGCTAGTATCACACACTCTCGATCCAATTCCCACTCGTTGGCGCCCGGACAACTCAATCAAGATATACACCTCAAGAACATATGGACACCAAGTAGTAAATACCAAAGTAATGATGATTAAACATATGAAAGCAAGGAAAACTAAGCCTAGAGCAAACACACACACTAAAGAACACAAGACATGGGATTAAGCTTTTTGCTGAAATCTGGCTGATCTTTATGAATTTTTTTGGTATTGATCCCCGCGCTAAATTTGGATTAATTTTGGTGGATAGATTCACAAACAAGTCTAGATCAAGGGGGAAATAGCCATATATAGTCAGATTTGATAATTGGATAGGTTTTGTATGGTTTTCCCCAACTATGCCAAAACAGGGCAATGATGTTAATCTCCACAGTTAACTAGGCAAACAAAGGAATTTTTTGATGAAATTTTGCAGGTATCTAGGACACATAACATAGATCATACGATCATACACACCAAATTTCAGCTTAATCTAAGCACAATTGATTAATCCGATCATCCCAACAAAAACAGAGCAAAACAAAGAATAAAAGGAAAAATAACCCAACCCAAAGCAACAATAGATCAAACACCTAGTGGGTACTAGGCTCTAGATACCAAATGATAAGGATCCATGTATTTTATGATCCATCTCCCAAGAA
>NC_062968.1:41577338-41602349 GCF_023119035.1 Salvia hispanica
CTTCAACGCTTCGCACTCCTCACTTTTTTTGTGCAATTTCTCTTCAAGAACACCTTCAATTAACGATTTCGCTCTAAGCTGAGATTCGAATTGGTCTCGTTCAAGTTTCACTCTTTGAAAGTAACTCTCTTGGCTTGGGGATAGACTCGCGTCGACCCATCGAAAAAACTTGCGAGTCATCTTCCTGCACAACAGAAAACTTTGTGATTAAACTTTCTGCCAACAAAATTCCTTTGAAATATTGAATACAATACAAGATGTTAACCTTCCATATACGGCAGTGATAGTAACGTCTACCCGGGTTAGCAGCCGTCCTAGATATCACAAGCTCCGCCTCAAGATCGTGATTACAATTCACAATTTCAGGACGAGGCCAATTCCAATTGAAGCTTGACCTGTAAGATTGAGAAGAAGAAGAGGACATTGCAATTGGGCCTGAATTCAATTCAACATAACATAATTCAAACCAGCTGTAAACTTAATTCAAAAGCAAAAAAACAACAACACATGAAATCCCCAAATAATAAGCTTAAATCCAGTCGCCCAACTTGCCAAAATTATTACCACAATTGCAAAATTAAAATGAATCATATGCTAAAAAAAACAATCACGGTTCACTTTTTGCCTATCGATTTGCCTAATCGGGAAGTAATGGACTGTCAAATTAAATCCCCTAAAATTTGCAATGTAGATAACCCAGAAATCTGAAAACCCTAAACCCCTAATTTGCCATGCTAATCGATTTGGAAGCAGTTCACTCTACAAAAAATTAAACAGAACCACACTAACTCGAGTATGGGATGGCGATTCGTGGGGTTCACAACACGACGACGGAGAAAAAGAAAACGGTAGACGAAGAAGGACGAAGAAGGAAGGAAGAAGAAAGGGGATGGAGAGAGATAATTTTATACATCACAAAATCACTTCGAATTTGAATTCAGTCGCGTCGCCTGAGTCATCGAGGCTATGAATGGGTGAATATTATGAATTAGGTTATGGGATATTTATAGGCTCGAAAATGATTTAAACTTGGTAAAAGGTTTCCTCCAAGTAATAGTAAATATGGAATTTTCGTGCCACATATGTTAAGGAAAAGATTTGGCTTCACAAGGTAATGTCTTCTTTTCTTCCTTGAATTTTTGCCTAAATTCTGCACTTGACAGCTTTGCGTGACCTATTTATGATCATTTTTATAAAATAAGTGTAAAAAAGTAAACGAGACTCCTACTCGTGGACGGAGAGAGTATAAAATAACGACTAAATTACTACATAACTATTAGTGTATATTATATATTATTATTATTATTATTATTATTATTATTATTATTATTTCATTATAAATTATGAAATGTATTACTATTAGTTATTTAATTATTATTGTCAAGTGTAAGTCTTAATTTAAAAATGAGGCCAAAATTTTCTTAAGTAATTATTAATTTATAACAATAATTAATATATATTATATATTATATATATTGACTTTGTTAACATTAATGTTAATATTAATATAGGGTTTAATAATTGTATACAATAATTAAAATTATAAATAATAACTAAATAGGTATGTCACACTTTTCGTAGTATCACTTTTCGTGCTTTAAAGATTTTGATTAATTTTCCAATTTGATTAAAAATTAAACAAAATTATAATTTAAAATTTATGAAATTATATTGTCTTAATGATTAGTAATGGAATGGGGAGGTTAAGAAGTTGCAAATCCTACCAAATTCAAGTTTTTTACCAAACTTATATACTCCCTCCGTCCACGAATAGGAGTCCCGGTTGGCCATTTTCATCCGTCCGCCATTAGGAGTCCCGGTTAGACATTTTATCTTAGGAGTATAAAAAATGACCCCATTGTTCCTTAATTTAGAAGCCGCAATTAATTTTAATCCACTTTGATTGCAATTTCTCACTCTCTCTCTTAATGTTAGATTTCATTATTCCAAAGAATAAATCAAATAATAATATAAATGTGTCCCACATTCCACTATCACACACTTTAATTATTACACTCAAACTTTTCTTAAAACCCGCACCCAACTCAACCGGGACTCCTATTCGCGGACGGAGGGAGTAGTACATAATTTAGTAGTTCTAAAAATAAGAATTGAACATGGATTTGATCAACACTAATAAAATTTTAATTCTTTTTATACACAATATATAAAATATAAGCAATGAGTGGCTGTCATTCTATTTGCCTTTTGCCTCTTGTCTATTATGGTGCAAAGCTTCGCATTTGCCTAAAGGCGGCTATTCATTTGTCTATTATGGTGCTAAGCTGTGCATTTGCCTAATGTCGACTATTCATTGATACCATGTTTTCTATATAAATAATTCAGTAAAATATGATGAGTATCCTTTTGGGATAATTCTTTTTCTGTTCTAGCTTGGTAATAGCATTCCATTTTAATGAAGAACAATAGATTTGTTCCCAGTTAGGGAGTGACGCATAAAGGTTATGCGTCTTTATTAGTAAAACGCATATCTGTTATGCGTCTTTATTTAATGACGCATAAGGGTTATGCGTCGTCAAGTAAAAACGCACATAAAATTAGCGTTTTGGAGTGACGCACAACAGTTATGCGTCTTTATTTAGTGACGCATAAGCGTCTAACGTTAGTGACGCATAACCGTTATGTGTCTTTCATTAGTGACGCATAAGGGTTATGCGTCTTCCAGTCGCGATTTAAACCCAGCAGAACAGAGGCAGAAACACATTTCGACAGAGGCACCCGAGCAGGTAGCGAGCAAAGTCGCGATTTTCCATCTTCTCCGGCGCAATTGTCCATGTTTTCCGACGAATTTCAAACATATTCGGTATTTGTTCTTCAATTTGGCTACATTCATCATTATTCATGTTTATTTTGCTCTACTTTGTTAGTTTTACCCAATTTATTAAAAATTAGGGCTTATAGAAAAAATGTCCCTCATTGTTGTTTTTGGAAAATGTTTGTGATGCAGAAATCATGCAAGTATTTGTGAGTTTGTATTGGGGTGGTAGAGTAGTTCAACTACCACATATGGGTATTGGTTATGATCCACCTCGTGCGAGGAGCTCCATCGTATTAAATTCGTGTGTTTTCTATTCTGAATTGGTAGCAATGATATGTGATGCGATGAGAATAGATGTGAACCAACACACTATAGAATTATTGTGGAGACAACGTATAGTGTTTGCTTCCGGGATGAGTTATACATGTTCTGTGATTTGCAATGATGAAAGTGTAATGTTTATGTTCAACAATGCTCAAAATTCAAGTGGGTGTATTGAATTATTTGTTGAGTATTCACCTGTTAGAAGTTCAGAAATCCCACGAGTTGTTGATTTTGGTAGTGGATCATCTGCGAGGGTTGAACTTTTGAGCTCTGAATGTGGTATTGGATCATCTGCGAGGGGTGAACATATGAACTTTGATCATAGTATGAATGAGCATAGAGATGTTGTAGATGTTGTTGATGTTGGTGGTGGATTGAATGATGAGGTAGATGTAGCAGATGTTCTTAATGAGCCAACAACACTATCTGATACTGAGCCAGAACCCGATCTCTGTGATGGTGATGGTTCTTCTGATGATGGTGATGGTTCTTCTGATGATGAGCTAATACCATGTAAACCTGTTGTACAAGGTGAACAACCACTTTCGGAATACAACACTAGAGGGTTGAAATTCTTTCGCGAATTACCAAGTCGTCCTTCTGGAGTATCTGATGATGGTGTTGATAATGAACACATCAATTTGTATTGGGATGGGAATGAGCTGCATTGGATTGTGTTGGGAACAAAATTTGATTCGAAGCTTCATGTGAAGACTGCTATAACTATGTGGAGTTTGTGGCAGGAAAAACAGTTTAAGGTCGTCGAGAGCAAATTAAGAAGGTGGCATGCCGTATGCAAATTTCCTGCAGGAACGACAGCAACAGGTATTGGCATCATCAACACCACCGACGCTAAAAAAGCAAGGGAATGTAAGTGGGAGGTTTCAGTTACTCAAAGGGCGCATGACGATATGTGGGAAGTTAGAAAGTGGGTGGGGCGACATACTTGTGTAGGCCATCGTGCTAACAGAGATCATGCTAACTTCTCATCGGCAATGATTGCTCTGTGTATTCGACATCATGTGCGACAATGTGCCAATTTCAAGGTCTTCTCAATAATAGCTGATGTTCAAGACAGATTTGGTGTGTCAATCAGTTATAAGAAGGCATGGTATGCAAAGAGAAAGGCTATAGAGTTTGTATATGGTGGATGGGAGGAATCATTTAGGCAGTTGCCAAGCTACATGTTTGAACTCCAGTCACAGAATCCGGGCACAATTGTTAAGTGGAAGCACAATGAGCTGTTGAGTCAGAGATGTACAAATGTGTTCAACTATGTTTTCTGGGCATTTGGGCCTGCAATACATGCTTTCCAGAAGGCTGCACCGGTGTTAACAATAGACGGGACTCACCTCCGAGGAAGATTTAAAGGTAAGTTGCTTGTTGCTTGTGGTTTTGATGCTAACAAGACATGCTTGCCTATTGCATATGCTGTGGTGGATGAAGAAACCAATGACAGTTGGTCGTGGTTTTTGGATCATGTAAGAACTCATGTGGTGAAATACGAGAGGGAGGTGTGCATTATATCAGATAGGCATAAAGGAATCTTCAAAGCAATGGAGTCTGAAATCATGACAAGAGCCCCGCAGATACACCACAAATTTTGTTTGGTCCATGTGAGGGCAAATGTGTTGAAGAAGCACAAGGGCCCCAGTTTGAAGGCCATGATCTGGAAGTTGGGGGTTAGTACTCAGGTACGTAAATTACTTGGCTCCAGATGGGGTATACGGCGTGTGCATAGGCGATATAAAAAAGAATGGCCTCAATGTGGGCATTCTTTCCCACGCCCATAGCTGCAAAAGAATCATAGGTCCACCCACATCTCTTTTCTGTCTGCCTATAGATGCCTCGCATAAATAATGATACAGAAACGCTAAGGCAGCGCTACCCCAACTGATACTAGACACGTCAAAGGCATTCAACCACATAAAGGGGACCTTGCACCCTGTGGTGTCCGGTATAATAAGACCCCCTAACAAGATCAGCGCATGAATACGTGCCCTTTGCATGTATACATAATCATACAACCCATCTTCCAAAGGTATCGTCGTTTGGTGGATAAGAGATGTCATTAACAAACCGCCCTGCTTCGTTTCATTTTCTACGTCAGGTATCCATCCTAACATATCTCGACACTTGCTGGGCCAATCGTCATATCCGATAGGGTAGTCACGGCCAGTGAAAACACGACCGTCTGCTCTCAAGCCCCACAAGCTTTGCACATCCTGTAAGGTTACAGTAACCTCTCCAACTGGTAGGTGGAAACAGTGTGTCTCAGGCCTCCAGCGCTCGATCAAGGCAGTGATAAGCTCGTTGTCTATCCTCATCGGCCTTCCACATTCCAACAAGCCTTTGAAACCCCATACATCAAGCCAATGTTTCACAGTTGGATGTATTTGCACTGTCCAGACCTTACTTTCCGTCCGACGAACTCTAAACACATTTGATGTGCCATTCGCCAACAAGGAGGCTGAAATGTGTTCGGTTTGATGAAAGAGTAATGATGGATCCTCAGGTCCATAACATAACTGTTCTTCAGAACTTGAAGATGCCATCTGCTTCAAAATAATAACCCAAATTGAATCAACATTCCAACATAATCATAAACTCTAAACTCAAATTGAATCAACATTCCAACATTCTTAAGTTCAAAATAATAACCCAAAATAATCACCCAACTTAATCAACATTCAATTTTAATCATAAAAACTCAACAATCCAACTTAAATTGCAACTACAACTGAAAAACACACTTCAATTCAACTTAATCATAAAATTCAACTTCAACAATCCAACTTCATAAAAAATTGAATCACTTCCTAATTATATACATGTGAAACACACAAATAGGCAACAAAACAACAAAAATCGTCCGAAATTTCATCAATTTCATCCTAAACCCTAACTTTGTTAAATTAGGGAAAACATACAGAAATTAAGCAATAAGGGATAAATGTAGCCAAATTGAAGAACAAATACCGAATATGTTTGAAATTCGTCGGAAAAGATGGACAATTGCGCCGGAGAAGATGGAAAATTGCGACTTTGCCGCTGCCTGCTCGCTGCCTCTGTCGAAATGTGTTTCTGCCTCTGTTCTGCTGGGTTTAAATTGCGATTGGAAGACGCATAACCCTTATGCGTCACTAATGAAAGACGTATAACAATTATGCGTCACTAACGTTAGACGCATAATGCTTATGCGTCACTGAATAAAGACGCATAACTGTTGTGCGTCACTCCAAAACGCTAATTTTATGTGCGTTTTTACTTGACGACGCATAACCCTTATGCGTCATTAAATAAAGACGCATAACAGATATGCGTTTTACTTATAAAGACGCATAACCTTTAAGCGTCACTCCCTATCTGGGAACAAATCTATTGTTCTTCATTAAAATGGAATGCTATTACCAAGTTAGAACAAAAGAAGAATTATCCCGTATCCTTTTTAGTATTGCTTAGATTACACAACTAGATTAAGAGTAAAAGTTGGGATTAGGTTAAAATAAGAAGATAACTTCGTGTGTAATAAATACTATGTTATCCTTTAAAGGAAACACATCACATGTATATCTGCTAATTCAGTTTAATTGGCAATAAAAATGTCTTGAGGAGTGCAATCTTGATTATTTAAAAGGCTCACTAGCGCTCAAGTCTGACCTCATGTGTAAATCCCTAGAATTTTATAATAGGGAGTCCTAGTAACGCTTTTGGGAATTCAAATTCAATTTTATAAAAGACCAAGTCTATTATCTATATATTTAACAAATTTTTATCTCTTTTATTTTGTAATACATGAATAATTGAATTGAAGTTTATCTTTAGAATACAATAATTTTGTAAAAATGTTTTTTTTTTGGTTTTTCATTTCTATTTGTAGTGTTTAAATTAATGGTATGCTATCTATAATCCTTAATATCATATGTTTGGTTTGTTATTTAAAGTCACGTTATAGTAGGAAATTTTAAAACTATCCTTTGACTTTTTCAGTTTTTCCAAGCCCGAGGGCTATATTAGCAGATTCCACACAATTTAAGATTGATATAGTGTTGCATATATTATTATCACCCAGTTTTCCATGACAATAAAACACCTTTTTTCAGCCATAATTCAACGGGTCCTTGACCATTAAATGGACCACACATATAATTAAATTAACATATCAAACACTAGATTAAATTATTAAATACACTTTAAATGTGTCTATCTACCTGTTCAAGCGCACCCTAAAAATATAAGAACTTATATCCAAGATAGTGGAGAACTTATACAATTTTCCTCTTATATAAATTTATAAAATTGGCTTGTGAATAAACAATTTAATACAATCGTACATTTAATAAGCTTCGTGGCGCATGATATATATTGGTAGGTGGAGTTCATAGACTGATATTATGAAGAATTAATGTAATATGTATATGACACGTTCCGTTGGCAAGATTATATCTCATAATTATATATTTTAAAGTATTATGTTTAGTTCATAAAATGAGTCTCATAATTTAATTATAAATAGATAATTATATGATAATTAGTCATAATCACCCCTTCAACTATAATAATTTCATAACTTAATGACATATATAAACATAGGATAAGGAGTCACGCCAATCGAATAACGTCATATTAGTGTATTTTAATATTAGTACTGAATATTAGAGACATTTTGTCAATCTATTAGTGGTCATTTAGATATTTTATAGTACACAAATTGATGTTTACTTTCATATATTATTACATTTCTATCTCAATGTTGGAAGTTCTTTTTTACACGATATCATCACCATATATATACATAGGGGCATGTTAGCGTGCCACCACCCCTTAAAATAACACCATACCACCATTCCTAGTTAATCATTTGTACACGTGGACAAATAATAAGCTGCCACGTGGCAAAATAAATAAATAAAAAATCTGAAAAAGACGGCCAGCAATTTGTTGGTCTTTATCCAGCAATTTTTTTTGTCCAGCAATATCCGACACACTATACAGCAATCTATAGATTGTTGTATAGTGTTTGTAATATTGCTGTGTAGCGTTTATAATATTATTGTATAAGTGGTGTCACAATGTCACTTTAAGAAGAGTTGTCATTTTAACACAAACCTATATATATATATATATATATATATATATATATATATATATATAGAGGGAGGTATTCAAATCCATTTCATATCTTTTGTCCTTTTTTCTTCTTAATCCTAGACCCACGATTTTGTCATCTGACGGTTAGATTAATGACACGTGTCATTTAATAATGCACATTTTCATTCTAATAATGCACAGCGGCTAATAATGCAACATTATAGACTAATAATGCACATTTTCATCCTAATAATGCACAGTGGCTAATAATGCAACATTATAGACTAATAATGCATTGATCACAACCATCCAATTTAAGGATCCAAGGGCTGAGATTAAGAAGGAAATAGGACACTTAGGGTGCAAAGGAGCCTAACGCACCCCTATATATATATATATATATATATATGGTGCACTATAGTGCCACCATAGATAAGATAACACCATACCACCAATATAGTCCGTTAGATCTCATTTATGGACGCCTAGGATTAAGTTTCGTGAAAAAACACGGGTTTGCAGTCTACTGTATTAGATATTGCAGTCGTGGTAAACTGCAATATTGTTGTGGTAAGACTGCAATATTCAATGAACAGCACTGCAATCTGGTAACGTAAAATTAGAAATTTCCTATTTTACTCATCCGCGTTTTTACACGTGGCAGCATGACAAGCACACGATTTTAAGATCCAATGGCCTAAAATGGTGGTACGGCGTTACAATAAATAGTGTTGTCATCTTAATACATCCCTATATATATATATATATATATATACATATTACCATGTTAATTAGAATATTGTTCCACATTTAATTTATTCCTAACTCCAAATTCCCCTAACTTTTTCTTATGATAATTAATGGTCTAATTATTTTCTTTTATTTTTTTTTAAGTATATCTTCAACTATTTATACTAAACTTTAACCCATTTTAGTGTAAAAATCAAATTAAATGGTATCTTTATTCCAACCATTTACATTAAATTCAAACTTAAAAGAATACTAACCAAATTTGAGAAAGTGATTTGGGTTTGTTTTTATTTAAACAAACCTAAAATGGTAGTAGTATTTGTTTTAAAGTCCCATTGGAGCTAATTATCTACTTCGTTTTATTAAATTTTAGTGTACTTTTGTAGATGGTCTAACTAAATAGAAGAGAAAAACATCGTCTACTGTTGAACATTTATAGAGAATGTTGCATCACTTTTACTTTATGAACTCCTCACCTGGATTTAAATCTTATGAGATGCATACCTTGTACACACATTTAATTTAAAGGAAATAGATTGAAAACAATCAAGCAGTCCAAAGTTAATATGACGTATATTAAAGGGACTGTAATCAATTGAGATTTTTTATACTAATTGAAAAATGAGATGCAATATTAGTTCCTCATTTTTATTAAATGAGTGGTCCAGATTTTTCCACATAGAAAATATCTTTAGATTAATTAATTATGAAAGGACAGAATGGTAATATCATGGTACATTTTATTCAATAAATATTTTTTTTAGTTTTTAATTTTATATTTTTAATTTTTTATTTTTTTTTAATTTTATTTTAAATTTTTTTAAAATTTTTTAAAAAAATTTCAACCATATCAACTACATATTCAATAAATACTTTTTGACATAAATCGTACATGTAGTTGTCATTACATTTGATGTGTAGTTGACATGATTTGTATATATAGTTAACAAAAAAATGATTTTTTTAAAAAAAAATTTAAAAAAAATTAAAAAATAAAAAATAAAATAAATTAAAATAAAAAAAAAGTATTTATTGAATAAAGTTGTTGACATTTGATGTGCAAGCTATTGACGATAATACCCCTAGTTGACATTTCACAAATATTCTGAATGAGTGGCTGAGATTGCATCTCAATTCTCAATCAGGTTCAAAAATCTCAACCTAACAAGACCCTATATTAAAGACGAAATGTAAATATAAGTGTGAGAAAACTAGTATTTTGGTCAAAAATATTAAGTAGTGATATATCCTTTTAAGCCAAGTAGAATAAACTCCCTAAATAGGGTTTTATCAAATTTACCAATTGTTGTTAGTCGTTCTAATTGTAACTCTGTACAAACGAGACATAATAATTAAATGTTGTGAATGTTTGGGTAATTTATTAGATAGAACTTAGAAGAGACAATATTGATAGGTTACGTTTGTATTGTTTGGCCTTTGCAGAAGAGAAGGGTCAAATTATTTTAAAATAAGTAATAGAAATCAGATTTTTAGCAGGCAACAAATCAAAGAAAGGCCACAAAAACCTTTTGATGTATTTATTGTATTTGTTTATATGGTAACCCCATTCGCAGCTTTCTGTCCAACACCAACGACGCATATGCCTTCCTATTTTCTCACACACTATTTTATGATTTGTTTTCCACTGTTGCCGTGTAAACTACACTACTGTCCATATCATGATATCAAAGATATGGTGTAATACACCCATAAAAGCAAATAAAAATCTTATTTTTCGTTTTCCTATAAAAAAAATTCCTTTTACGTAAAAATCACAAACCACTTTAATTGTGACATAGTTATTATTAGGTGGAATAAAGTAGAGAGGAAAAAAGATAGTTGAATATTTTAATGAGAAAAGAGAGAGGAGACTATTTTCAAAATTGAAAAGTGGTCATCTTGATTGAGACAAACTAAAAAGGAAAGGTGGTCATCTTGAATGGGATAAGGGAGTATTAGTTAGTCTAGATAAAAATTTAGTGAATATAATAAAATATACTTATAAATTTTTTGTTGGTCTAAATAAAAATTTAATATTTTACGTATAAAAGTAGATAAAATTTATATCAATTCAAAAAAATGTACCTGGTGGAATAATATTATAACGAATATAGTTAGTGTTAAATAAAAATAATTAATTATTTTAGTTAAAACTATACTTTAATATCAGGGTACATAAATTAAATATATACTATAAAAATATATATTTAGTAAAAAATAAACTATAAAGAATAATATATAAAAAGAAATTGAACCTTACAATATAACAATAACAATAACAACAGTAACAATATATTAGTAACGAGTTAAAATACATACATGATAATTATATGTATCATAATTAACGATTACATTAAAAAATAAAATGAATTATTAGTTTGTTTTTTTTTAAAAAAACTTAATGTTCAATGTACAGGAATATTTAATGTTCATATTTTTTTGAGTAAGGTTTGTGATAGAGTGGTAAAGCTCTTGTTAATTGGAGTGGAGGTCATGAGTTCAAGCTTTCCAATGACAAATTTTTAAACTTTTTAAAAAAAAGAAAAAGAAAAACTGGTTTCCGATTTCTGACCAGACCGACCTGCCGGTTCAAGCGTTCTCAATGGCTCAACATCATACTAGTATAAACAGTAAATCGAATTGGACTGTCAGTCGGTTCGTGTTCGGATCGGTTGAACCAGTCGGTCCAGTCCGATTTTTAAAACACTGATTGACATCTATAATAATCAAATTTGAAAATAAAAATTAACATGTAATTTAGAATAGAGTGAACTGCACCATTAGTCCCTAACCTTTAGGGTTGTTACACCACAGAGCCCTAAAAGTATATATATACCTTGATAACCCTAACATTTTATATAATCACAGATGCAGTTTTTTAGCCACTTTTCGGATGAAAATGCCCAAATCACTTAGAAGGGCATTTTTCGCAATCCCTAAATTTGTCGGCATATGAATTTTGCCACATTTATGTCAGCAACTTCTCATGTGATTTTCTAATAAGTTTTGATACTTCATACTTCTTCATACGTGATTAAACCCTAAACCCTTTATTTCATAAAAATGCGGGCATATGATATGCCACAAGAATTGAAACAAAATTGGTAAAGTAAGAGAGAGGAGTGGAAGAGTAGTGAAAGTAGTATTAGTGGATAGTGGAAAATAAATTAGTTTTCTAATAGTAATATAAGTTGTGAATAACTTGATGTATAAGGGTAATAAATAGAGATAACTTTCCATAAATGAAAATACCCATTTTATGGACGAATGAAAATGGAAAATGCATATATTTTTATGGGACGAAGGGAGTATATTTTAAAAATAAAAATGGAAATCGGAAGAAGAATATAAAGGTGATTAGTAAGGTTGTGTTTGGTATATGGAATTGGAGGTGTGGAATTGGAATTGGAGCCTTCAATTCCAAATTTAGTGTCTGGTATCATAAAAAAAATTAGATTTGGAATTGTAACCCAATTCCACAATTTGAATTCCATATCAAAAGTAGTGGAATTCCAAATATTTATTAAATTACACACACAATGCATAATTATTACACACATTGCACACATACAGCAAACACACACACATACAGCAAACACACGCACGCAGCACAGCACACACACACAACACGATTCAAACACACACACACACACACTGCACAAGCGCGCGCACACACACACACAACACACACATTCACACACACAACACACATTCTCACACACACACTACACACATCCTCAAACACACACACACACACACAGCACACACGTTCACACACACAGTGCACATACACACACACAACACACACAGTACACAACTCACACATTCACACACACACACACACTGCGCGCGCGCACACACATTCAATTTTTAAATTCAATTCCATATCAATTATTTCATTTTGCCAAACAAAGGATTTGAAATTGAATTCCAATTCAATTCCTTCCAATTCAATTCCATAGAATTCTAATTCCAATTCAATTCCAATTCTGTGTACCAAACGGATCCTAATAGTTTTTGCCCATCCGACACGTTGAGAGGGAAAAAACACAATTTATTAGTTTTAGACTTATTTTAATTTTATAGTTTTTATTTTATTTTATTTTTAATTTTATAGTTTTTATTTTATTTTTAGGAGTTTTCTAGTGGTTGTCTAATAAGTATATTTATATTTTCAAAAAAATAGAATTTCGATGATTACTAATTTTTCGTTATCAATCAGTGTCTAATATATTCATTGACTTTATATCCTTGAAAATAAATTAAAAAAAAAAGATGTCTGTCCGGCATAATCTAAATTCAAAGAATTCCAAAGATGTTCTTTAAAAAACAGGATTAATAAATAAATGAGAAATGCATGTATTATGACATATTGTTATGCAAAAATACGTGGAATAGTAGAATTGGATGGGCAGTTATGAAAGTTACATCAACATATCAAACCACTTATCTAAAGGAAAGGAGGCAAAAACTTTTATAATGGCTAAAATAGCCATCTTCACATATCACCCTTCCTTCCATTTGCTTCAATATATATACATATATATATATATATATATATATAGATAGATATAGTGATCCATCGACAGATAGCTAGGTAGAATCAAGAGATGATGGAGAAAGAAGAAGCCATGAGAAAGGGGCCATGGACCGAAGAAGAGGACGTTCAGTTGGTGTTCTACGTTAACTTATTCGGCGACCGGCGTTGGGACTTCATTGCTAAAGTATCAGGTTTGAAGGTGGCGGGAGATGCGAAATAGGTAGGCTTGTTTTGGGCATGGATTCCCCTCTACCATCGCCCTTGTCTTATTTTCTTCCCTTTTCTAGGTCTCAAACGCACCGGCAAGAGCTGTCGTCTGCGCTGGGTCAACTACCTCCACCCTGGCCTTAAGAGGGGTAAAATCACCCCTCACGAAGAGCGCCTCGTTCTCCAACTCCACTCCAAATGGGGAAACAGGTGTGCTATTCAAACTGATTGAAATCCCTAGGTTTCATCCTAAAATAATTGGTGATACGAGAAGAGACCCATGAGACTTATATAGTGATTTTCAGTTCTCTTTGTATATCCATATGAGATAGTTGTATTATAGTATATTTTCTTAGTTTCAATTGTCAACACAAACAAACCCCATATTGGTGATTCTCATAACCCTCCTTCTTCTATGTGTAGATGGTCAAGAATTGCCAGGAAAATACCCGGTCGCACTGATAACGAGATCAAGAACTACTGGAGAACTCACATGAGGAAGAAGGCTCAGGAACAGAAGAAGAAGGCCACCGGTATTCCTCATGCCTCCTCCTTCTCCTCCTCCTCTTCCTCATCCTGCTCCTCCATCGCCAGCTTCTATGACACTGGCGGGATGGAGGGACAAAACAACAATAACAAGTGCAAGGCGGCTGCGGAAGAAGTGTATTCCATAGATGAGATCTGGAAGGACATAGAGCTGTCTGAAGAGAGTAGCAATTTTCCAATCACATCTCCTCTAGTATGGGATTTCCCCACAAATGATTCTCTGTGGTCTCATGATGACCATGAGAGCAAGATGCTGATGACTCCCCCCTACGATTCTTTCCCTTTTTACAATCACCATATGTCTGGCTAATTCCATTCATTTTTAAGCTATCAATTTCAGGCATAAGCTAGCAGGTGCTTACTTTTTGTATATATTTAATTTCTCTCTAATAATAGAATGAATGCGTGAGATTCTAATATTATACTCCCTTCGTCCCCGATTAATTGTCACTCTTTTCCATTTCGATTTGCCCTCAATAATAGTCACACTTCATTTTTACCATAAATGGTAAATAGGTCTCACATTCCACTAACTCACTTCACTTACATTTTATTATAAAACCAATATAAAAAGTGGGTCTCACACTCCACTAACTTTTTCAACCAACTTTTCATTACATTTTTTAAAACTCGTGTCAAATCAAAGAATGACAATTAATTGCGGACGGAGGGAGTAATATCGTAAACATATGATGTATCTCTATTCTCACGGAGCACTGTGTTGGATCTAGAGGCGGAAGCAAAAAAAGTTACTAGTAACAGCTGCAAGTAGGATGTTATTCTTAATTATGTAGTAGTGATTTCATAAGGGGCTTAACGTGATTTTCTAAAATTTTAAAAAATTTATAATAAGAAAAGTTTGGATAAGAGCTTAAGCCCTACCCAAGAGTCAAGTGTGACTCATGTATGTCTCATAATGGTAACATAATTTCAATTCAAGGTTATTATAGAAAATTTGAAGGAGATGGACAGATTGTCTGCAAGCTGAAAGTCAAGGTAGACGGCTGTCGTGTGTGAGCCATGGATAGAGGCGCATCACAATCATATATTCGAATTTTAATAAAATATAATGTTATAAAAATTTTCAAGTTGCAATCCAACCAAGTTATATAATGCTAATGAGGGAGGCGAATGCCTTTGCGCATTTCCACTTCATATTTTAATATATTTTTAGTAGTCCATAGCAACTTTCCTCATCAATTTAAATTGTGTTGCCTCTAGTAGACTTCTTTATTACTAAATTATTTTATGGGTTCTACTCCGCCGTGGATTTAGGGCGGTGGCCCCTGATAGGGCCCTCCCACCAATCATCCGAGAATCCACAGCCGAGCACAAACGGAGCCCAAGTCGGTCGCAGCGTGCGTGACCATCCTAAACGGACAGGAAGTCGATCCCGCGAAATACCAATATTAAAGCTCTAGATAGAGTTAAATAATGTAATCCATTTTTGCCTTATCTTTTTGCTTTAATAATGTTAAGTAGGATTGGTGAATATCTTCTCGGATTTTCTTCTTGATTCTTTTCCAAAAAAAGAATCATATCAAGAGAGTCGATAAGTAGGGTGGGATCCTATAAATACTAAGATCCTTAGAAGTCATAATCATTGAGAAAAAAGAATAAACATACTCCCTCTGTTCCTGAAAATTTGTCACATATTTCCTTTTTCGTCCGTCCCTAAAAATTTGTCACCTTTCACTTTTACAATTTATGGTAGTGGACCCCATATTCCACTAACTCATTCTCACTCACATTTTATTATAAAACTAATATATAAAAGTAGGACCCACATGCCACTAACTTTTTCAACCCACTTTCTATTACATTTCTTAAAGCTCGTGCCCGGTCAAATGGTGACAAATTATGGGGGACGGAGGGAGTACAACATAGCACAAGATCGTTCACTTCATCCGTGTTATACGCAAAAAAGGAAGGTTCCTATAATTTTTGCGTGGACTATCACTACAAAAAAAGCTCAGTTACCAAAGCAATTATCGACGGTAGCCAATCCGCCTGTAATTGCTGATGGAAAAAGGTGTTACCAATAGATTTCAAAAATTACCGACGGAATTTCCGTATGCCATAGCTAAAAACAAATTACCGACTAAATTTTCCGTCGGTAAAACCAGTTTACCAACGGAAAAATTGGTATTACCGAAATAATTCTCCGTCAGTAAATTTGTTATTTTGGTAGTGTATACGCTAAAGGAGTTGGCAACGGAAGCGCATACAAATAAATCACATAATAATTTCGATCAATTCAGTGGATTATTTAGACAAAATTTATTCACGTAATTATCACATGTATTATGCTCATAACTTGAATTAAAACATGCTTTAAGTATAATTGAAACCTAAAACATGCTTTTCTACGGAGTAGGAATAATACCTTGATGATTCTCCTAGAAATCGAAGATTGCTCGTGACTTCTCCACATGAAGATCTTCAATACTAGACCACGGATTTTCTGATTGGTTCCCGAACTGTATTATGATATCAGTGCGAACTGATCTCTCCAGAACACTAGGACTTAAATAAAGAAGACATAAATCGATCTCACGTAGGAGAGAGGGACGAAATTTTCTGATAATATTTTCTGTCTCCTTTATTCTCCTATTTATATTAAGGAGGAGAGGGGGACGATGTTTTGGATATGGCCTTCCCCAATTAGCTTTTAACTAATTAAATTGAACCCACAATTTAATACAAGATTTAATTGGAATATTACGAACAACCACTACATAAGTAATATTGACCTGCCCATCCAAATCCGAAATTACAAGTAATCTGAGTTTCCATTTTGACTTTCATTTCCCGCGCTTAAGATATAAATGTCCATTAATTAATTAATGGTTGCTATGGACTTAATTAATTAACATCTTGTTAATCCCAAGAGTGGAATTAGCATGAAACGCTTATTTATTATTCATAGAGTAATTAAACTCCAACTAGCTTGGTTCCGAATAATAAAACCTTGTTCCGAGCTCCTCTTGTGGACATTATCAAATGAGACTCACATTGCGCACGATTCAACATAATAGCGATCCTAGCACTGCTAGATATTAATCACCAAGATATTAGAATTATTGGGTTGCGAAAAACCCGCACCATTTGATAAGACAAAGTAGTGCATAATCAATATCGTATGCTCAATACTAATATATACTCCCTCCGTGCCACTTAAAATGAAACATTTGGAAATTGGCACGGGATTTTATGTAGTGTTGTTTTGTGAGTTAATGAAGAGAGTGTAAAGTAAGAGAGATGAAAAAGTAGAGAGAAAATTGTTTCCATTTAAGGAAACGTTTCATTTTTAATGGGGCAGCCCAAAAAGGAAAACGTTTCATTTTAAATGGGACGGAGGGAGTATATATTAAGAAATAAATATTTATCAAGACCTCATCTTTCAGTAGATAGCATAAAGACACGTCTCGTTGTTTTGATCCATTCAGTGTTGTACCACACCAATGTCATCTTATTTTAGTAAGGTTTAGAAATATGCGAACTGATATTGCAACCTTTCACGATAGGTTGTCTAGGCCTATCTGGGTTGTGAAATTATTTTTTTTCTTTGTTCAGAACTAACCGTTTTACCTTAAAGTGGACGACGCCCACAACTGGTCTACTAAAACAAAGACTTAGACTTTGTTAAGTTCTTATACATTTAAATATATAAACATCCATATGTAAAACATAACAACATTATGACAAAAATAATCTGCATTATTCCTTGGAAAATAAAATAAGAGTTTTTACAGTATTCAATCACTCAAAAGGTGATTCTAGTATACAAACTCTAATATACGAAGCCACAATATTGGATCATTTCCTAATCCGAACGAAAAATGAGTTTTTTGATGAACTTCATGAGGCTCGCGGGTTCTCTACGTTGGACCTACACTCGGGGATATCATCAAATCCGAAAACATGATGTTCACCAACTTGCTTTTCTCACGATGGACACTTTGAATTTTTCGCGATGTTGTTGGGCCTCACCAATCCGCCATCAACTTTCCAAGTGGCAATGAATAACATATTTTGACCATTCTTGCGTAAGCTCGTGATTGTATTATTTTATGATATACTCCCTATGTCCCAAGAAAGTTGAATCACTTCTTTTTTGCACTCATTTTAAAAAAAAATGTGTTAACGTAGATAAATAGTAAAGTAAAAGCGAGAATAATGTAAAGAAAACTCTTATCTACAGTATTCTCGTTTTAACTTTACTATAACCCACTCTAACTATTTATTATGATTTTTTTAAAACGAGTGCAAAAAAGAAGTGACTTAACTTTCTTGGGACAGAGAGAGTATTAATCAATTCGGATTCACTTGGCAACCATGTTGATCATCTCTGGACAATATTGTTGATATTGATCGCGGAATTATTATATATGTTAAACAATCCAAGTTCTCCTTTGGTGTGGAAACTATTGACTATTTGGGTTGTATAATTTCGGCAGGAGAGCTTCGCGTAAATTCGACTAAAATTGAATCAGTGGTAGCATGGCTGACGCCCATAATGTGAATCTTGTGGATTCAAGACACATATGTTTACCCCGAACTAGCTCTTGCAAACATTTCAACAACCCAGCAAACCAAACAAGAAATGAAATAATAATAAAGGTGGAAGAGAAAAAAGATGAAGGTGTTATGATTTCAAATAGACGCTTGGAACCTATGGACCTTCTACAATACAATGAAGACAATCCAAAGTAACTTTCACCAAAGCAAAAATCTAATGGATCCACAAAACTAGCAACACAAGAATAGTAAAGCATACTTTACATTCAACCTAAGCTCGATATTAGATTGGAATCAAACCACAAAGGAGTTTTGATAAATCTTTAAAAATGAAGATGGGTGCTCCAAAATGGAGTCTTTTTACTTACAAATATCATTCAAGCTGCCCAAGGACAAACCCCAGTGTAGTATTTATACTAGGGTGGGAAAATAGTTCAAAAAAAGCTAAAAACACACGCCAAAACATGCCTCGGAAAATTTGGGCGGTTCGCCAGGTTGGTATGGGCTCGAAGCTGGCGATCTACTGGTGAAATGCTTCAAAAATCCTGTAGGCAGCTGGTGGGTCGCCAGGTTCACATGCCTTGCTTTCGAACCTAGCCGGTCGCTGGATTTGCACTACTGCACGCAGCCTTCGTCAAACGACCATAACTTCTTTATCTAGGCTCTGATTGAGGCGTGCGAGATACCCACGTGACTATTTTTCGAAGATGAAGATAATGGTGATAAGATAAGGGAATTTTGACGTTGTCTTGGCAGGCAACGAATGATTTGAATTAGACCCCATCTCCGGTTTAACTCATTATATACCTTCACTCCTTCTATTGGTTTGGCGTTTCCCGAATTCACATCAGCCTATGAACAATTAAACAACTTTGTATATATTTAGGCATGCTATAACCATTATCGATTCAAAATATGATTTGGGTCATGATTCATCAAAATATGGTTGTGATTGTACTGGTGGATCGTCTCTTTAAGTAAGTTCATAGAGCCTTGCCACCGAGCTTTGATGTATCGTGAGTGGTGCCTCTGTTCATCGATATAGTTGTTAAGATGCATGGTTTCCCGGAGAAATTTCATTATAGTAGAGACGTTATATTTATTAGCAACTTATGGAATGAGAGGCAACATGAAGTTACAATCTTTATCGTGCAAGCTTGAGGGCAAGCAGAGATAAAGTGAGAGGGGGGGAGTAGTGTGGAGTATGTGGATAGAAGCATGACTTGACTTAATTATGTTTGCTTGCTGAACCTGTTAATTACCTTGATCATTTGAACAAAGCATGTCGAATCATGAATTGATCAGTTGATAGGTCAGTTGGTAGGTCATTTGAGCGAAGCATGTCGAATCAACTGGTGTATCTGTCCAAGGTGTGTTAGGGAAGCATGTAAGAACTGGAAAATATGAAAGGCTTAAAACCCTTAGCAAGAGTGAATGAAGAGAAAATTGCATGTTGATTTGTGAGACCCCTCATTCTAAATAGGTTGATATCAGAATTTTTAAACCAACTGTGAAGCCCTCTAAATGTGAGTTAAAAGCCAGAGTATAACACTTTCTACTACACAGAGAAGTAGAGTGGCTGCCACTTGATGCTAAGAGGGAAATGACATATGCTAGTGAGGACTAAAGGCAATAGGAATAACCAGTTGGACAAAGTTTTTCGAACTATCTGAACCAATCTCATTGTAAGGGCATCCCTTAGCAACCTTGTTTGAGCCTATACTAAATTACCCTTCTTTTGACACCATGAGCCTTCTTCTTGGAAAAAGATATTAATTAATTAAAGTCAAATAGCATACTTAAATTAATTAATGGATATTTATATCTTAAACACGGAAATAATAAATTAAAGAGGTAAAGCTCAGATTACTCATAATTTGGGATTGGACGGACAGTCAATATTATTATACTATGGTGGATGATAATAATATTTTGTTTGTGCTTGTATTAAATTGGGGCTCAATTTAATTAGTAAAAGACCAACAGGTTTGGCCCGAGTCCAACCTCCATGGATCCCTAATCTAGCTCATCATAACTCTATATAAAAGGAGATTAGAAGGTAGATTAATTAATAATTAAGCTCAAAATTTCTCTCAAGAACTGAATATCTGTCTTCTTTCTAATCAAGCCATTTTCGATTCTGACAAGCTTTGCCCACTGAAGGTCATAATCTGAGTTCGGGATACAAATTAGAAGGTTCGTGGTTGAGTATGAAGAACATCACGTGGAGAAGGCGCAAGCAATCGTCTATTCTTTGGAGAATTAGATCGGTAATTCTAATCCGTAGGAAATTCATGAATTAGGGTTTAAATTTCCTTAAGCATGAATTTATGTGCGTTATAACATGCAATTAATTGTTTAACATGTGGTTAATTGATCCCATAATTGGTCAAATAGATCCGTATGATTTATTTGTTTATGCATGACTTCCACTATGCAAGGGGCATCAAACCCCAATAGTAAGTTATTTTTATGTTTGGGGGAAACACCGTAAGTATCTTTAAAAATAGAATCTACGAAAGAACTCCTTTTGTCGATCTAGTTACGATGATTTGAGACTCTCTAGGCACTACTGATGCACTTTTTATTAGCACTAAATAAACATGCAAGTATACAGAGTATATATAGTATAGCTAAAGGTTAGTACCGGATATCGAACACGGGGAAGACGAACACAAAGTGTCTATCCTCTACTAAGACTCAATTACTATCTGCAAAAACATTTGGGTTTTGAAAACTTTTGAAAAACTAAAAGCAATAAAAAGCATAGATCAACTAAAAGCAAATAAATCAGGAGAAAGACAATAGAGATAAGGGAATTCCAGGGATGTGTGTTCACAGTTATGGTTATACAAAATTTCAACTACAATATCCTAGCACAGTTATTACTTTGATAGAACGAGTCACCTAGCTTATGCTCATGCGATACAAACGTTGATTACAAGATTAGGGTTGTCAATCCTAACACGTAACTCCAAAAATCTCCTAAGACCCTTGAAAAGTCCTCACTCTCAATTAACAATGCCGTTTTAAGGGAAGCTAAGCTGTAGTGTCTACTAAGTGGATCTAACTCGCTAGAACTTTGTCACAGTTATGAAGCAAGTTATAATAAATCATACACGATTGTGTCACTCAATCATGAAGCATCAAGATTAACTTAGGGAAGAAACAAAGTATAAACAAAACGGATATTAAATAGAAAACGGAACTTGTATAACCAAAGTCGTTACTAACACATCCCTATAATCCTATGAGTTTAGTTACACATACTTGAATAAGCTAAAAACATAGATTGAATGGAAGACAATTTGAACATAAAACTAAAGTAAATAAAACCCGTAGGTTGAATCCTTGTCGTTCTTGATGTTCTTGAAATCCTTCTCCAACTCCTTGCACCAATGAAGTACTCTAGGTCTTGATCTCTATGAAGTATTTTTGCAATTGGAAGTTCTCTCTTTTGATGAAGCTTGAGGTCTTATTTATAGGGGAAAGCCATGACTTGTTGTAGAAGGAAAAAATCTCCAAAATATGGTAAAACTGGACGCAAATCTAGGGCTTCTCGGATTGACCGCCTTTCTCCGGCGGGCCGCCGCACCTTGGCCGGCGGTCGCCGCGTTGGAGTCCAGAGAGTCTGTTCCCTCGGCGGCGGACCGCGTACACATCTTCCGGCGGTCGCCGGACGAGACTTCTCTTCCAAGCACATTTTTCCGAGGCGGACCGCTGCGTTGATCTGCCCGCCGAGCGCCGGTGGTTGCCGCACACATCCGCGGCCGTCGCCGGTCGCCGTCGACTCTAGATTTCCAAACTTGGCGTTTTGGCTCCCTTTTTCGGCTCAATTATGCACATTTCTCACAAAACACGTCAAAATACCAAAATAGACAAATTATGCAATTAATGGACGTGTAAAGTGACTTTGACATAAAAAACGGACCAAATAATGGCCTTAAAACGGTGCAAAATCCGAGCGTATCAACTACCCGAGCATAAATTGGTGTAGTGGAGTGACAAGCTCTTAGGTGGTTTGCAAGTGAATGCAGGGTCAATCCAATAAGTTTTGAGGGCTCGTGTGGGTTTGCGTGATGTGAGAGGAATGATCATAGAGGTCTAGAGAGTGCTAAATTGTTTAACGTGTGTTTGGGGGCATTTGATGTGAATCAAATTATAGTCCTTTATTACATTATTATAAAAAACTTTTTCAGGTGAAAAATGGGGTCATTTTGATATATTGTAGGACAAAAGACTAAGCTCTAAGGGAGAGGAAAAAGAAAAAGATGTCCAAATCTGAACATATTCATCCCTCCAAGATTAACTTCAAATACTTTTATAAGGCCACCATTGTATTCATCTTCGAAAGAGCTTTGCGTGGATACCTCGCACGCCTCAATCGGAGTCCGGTAGAAGAAGATATGACTGTTTTACGAAGACTGCGCATTACAATGAAAAAACGTGCGGTCATGCGAAAATTGCCTGACCAAACAATTTGGGTGCATATCGCGATACAAAAAACCTGTGGTAGGGCGATTTCTGAGCCAAAAAAATGCCCGGCGGGCAAATGTTACTGGGTCTGTTATTGAGCCCTAACAATCTAAATAGCTAGGGCACGACTTCCACAGCAGGAGAGGCGGCTGGAGACGAATGTTGAAGGGCAATTAGAGCCTGAGTGATACGACCTCACGTGTTGGACCCATGACGAGAGCCATGACGAGGCGGCTTCGGGATGGACTCGCAACTTTCATTCAAAAGTCCAAGCGGGAGGAGCCTAGGAGGACGGATGAGCCAAAGTTGAGGATCGTGCTG
This sequence comes from Salvia hispanica, assembly GCF_023119035.1. Lineage (NCBI taxonomy): Eukaryota > Viridiplantae > Streptophyta > Magnoliopsida > Lamiales > Lamiaceae > Salvia > Salvia hispanica. The sequence goes on from NC_062968.1 coordinate 41,600,894, forward strand.
AAGAACGAGGGCCGACCAGTTGGATTCAACTGGAAATCTTCCTATTGAGATGACATCCGAAAGCTATGAAACTACCACCATTGTCTTCGTCTTGGAAACAGCTTCGCGTGGGTATCTTGCACATCCCAATCGGAGTCCGAATGAGGGAGTTATGGCGGTTTTACGGAAGTCGCGCAGAGAAGGCCGGGAGCTTCGGGAAAAACGCCCGACCGGGCGTTTCGCTTGTGAAAATCGCCCGGGGACAGGGAAAACGCCCGGGCCGGGCATTTTGGCATGTGAAAAACGCCCGACCGGGCGATTATGCCGAATTTTTAGATTTTGTGGGCCAACTTTCTATTTTTGGACCCATAGTATAAATACCTCTTGATGTCATTTCTTTTCTTTAGGTTTTTGCTGAATTATATGCTTGAGAGATTTGTTTCTCTTGAAGAGGGTTTCCTATCCAATTTCCCAAGGATTTACCCAATTTGTAGGTGATTGATCTAATATTTTTGTGAAGTAGATTTTCTATTGTATCAATAATGGCAACCCAACAAGAATTTAGGAAACTAAGATGATTAAAGCAAGAAGTAACATTGGATAGGGTGGAAATTGAGATACATAGTCATTGATGAGGTAAGCTAAGACACTTACAACATACTAACATGCATCCATGGCTAGATCTTCAAGGAAACCACAAACCTTGAAGCATACCTCTACTTGATCCATACTTCACTAAGAATTGATGAACCAAGCAACCTAAATCTAGGAATTGGATAGGAAACCCTCTCAAAGAGGAACAAATCTCTCAAGCATATAATTCAGCAAAAACCTAAAGAAAAGAAATGACATCAAGAGGTATTTATACTATGGGTCCAAAAATAGAAGGTTGGCCCACAAAATCTAAAAATTCGGCATAATCGCCCGGTCGGGCGTTTTTCACATGCCAAAATGCCCGGCCCGGGCGTTTTCCCTGTCCCCGGGCGATTTTCACAAGCGAAACGCCCGGTCGGGCGTTTTTCCCGAAGCTCCCGGCCTTCTCTGCGCGACTTCCGTAAAACCGCCATAACTCCCTCATTCGGACTCCGATTGGGATGTGCAAGATACCCACGCGAAGCTGTTTCCAAGACGAAGACAATGGTGGTAGTTTCATAGCTTTCAGATGTCATCTCAATAGGAAGATTTCCAGTTGAATCCAACTGGTCGGCCCTCGTTCTTCAGCACGATCCTCAACTTTGGCTCATCCGTCCTCCTAGGCTCCTCCCGCTTGGACTTTTGAATGAAAGTTGCGAGTCCATCCCGAAGCCGCCTCGTCATGGCTCTCGTCATGGGTCCAACACGTGAGGTCGTATCATCCTCCCCTTCTTGGAAAGGATTTGTCCTCAAATCCGAACTCCCTACAACATCAAACGGACTCAAATCAGTGACGTTGAACGTGCAACTAACATTATACTCACCGGGCAAGTCGATCACGTAG